>NC_058406.1:122105511-122168869 GCF_002201575.2 Neomonachus schauinslandi | reverse complement strand
TCTATCTATCTATCTATCTATCTATCTATCTATCTATCTATCTATCTATCTGTCACATTTTCCTTATCCATTCATCTACCCACAGATACTTAGGTTATATTCATACCTTGGTTATTGTAAATAATACTGCAGTGAATGTAGGAGTACAGATACCTCTTTGAGATAGTAATTTTGTTTCCTTTGGGTATATTCCCAGAAATGGAATTGCTGGATCATACAATTAGTTCTATTTTTAATTTCTTTCTTTTTTTTTTTTAGACTTTATTTATTTATTTGACAGAGAGAGAGAGAAAGCACAAGTAGGCAGAGAGGCAGGCAGAGGGAGAGGGAGAAGCAGGCTCTTCACTGAGCAGGGAGCCCGATGTGGGGCTCGATCCCAGGACTCTGGGATCACGACCCGAGCCGAAGGCAGCCGCTCAACCAACTGAGCCACCCAGGCGCCCCTCTATTTTTAATTTCTTGAGGTAACTCAATATTGCTTTCCATAGTGGCTATACCAGTTTACATTCCCACCAACAATGTGTAAGTGATCTTTTTTCTCCACATCCTTGCCAGTATTTGTTATCTCTTATCTTTTTGACAGTAGACATCCTAGTAGGTTTGAGGTGATACCTCATTGTGGTTTTGATTTGCATTTCCCTGATGATTGGTGGTATTGAGCTTTTCATTTACCTGTTGGCCATCTGTATGTTGTCTTTGGAAAAATGTCTATTCAAGTCCTTTGCCCATTTTTAAACTTGGTTATTTTATTTCTTTTTCTATTTTTTGCTATTGAGTTGTATGAATTACTGGTATATTTTGGATATTAATCCCTTATTGGATATGTGGTTTGCAGATATTTTATCCTATTCCATAGGTGGTTTTTTTATTTTGTAGATGGTTTCTTTTGTTGTACAGAAGCCTTTTAGTTTGATGTAGTCCTACTTGTTTAGTTTTTATTTAGCTGCCTTTGATTTTGGTGTCAAATACAAAAAAAGATTGTTAAGACTAATGTCAAGGAGCTTACTCCTTATATTTTCCTATAGGAGTTTGACAGTTTCGGATATTATGTTCAAATCTTTAATCCATTTTGAGGTGATTTTTGTTTATGGTATAACATAGGGATCTAGTTTCATTCTATTGCAATCCAGTTTTCCCAGTACCATTTACTGAAGAGACTGTCCTTTCCCTATCTTATAGTAGAGTATCTTGGTTGGCAGCTTTTTGTTTTTTGTTTTTTTAAATTTCGGCACTTAATATATCATTCCACTCCCTTATTACTTGTAAAGTTTCTGTTGAAAAATCCATGGATTTTATGGGGGTTCCCTTTGTGTGTAACAAGTTGCTTTTTTCTTGCTACTTTTAAGATTCTCCCTTTGTCTTTGATTGTAATGTGTCTTGGTGGGTCTCTTTAAATTCACCTTTTTTGGGTACTCCTTGGCCTTCCTGAACCTGGGTATCTGTTTCTTTCTCCAGGTTAGGAAGTTTTTAGCCATTATTTCTTTCAATAAGCTCTCTGCCCTTTTCTCTCTTTTCTCCTTCTGGGGCTTCTATAATGTTTATGTTGGTCTGCTTGATAATATTCCATAAGTTCTTTCAGCTATCTTCGCTTTTTTTCATTCTTTTTAATTTTTGCTCCTTTAATGGATGAAATCCACTGTTTTGTCTTTGAGTTCACTGATCCTTTCTTCTGCTTGACTTAGTCTGCTATTGAACCCCTCTATTAAAATTTTCAGTTCAATTATTCTATTGTACAGCTTTTTTTTTTGGCATTTCTTAATATTTTCTATCTCTTTGTTGAAATTCTCATTTTATTCATATATTGCTCTCCTAACCTCAGTGAGCATCTTTAAGACTGTTATTTCAACTTTCTATCTGGTAAATCACTTATCTCTGTTTCATTAAGATTAGTTTCTAGAGGGGCGCCTGGGTGGCTCAGTTGGTTAAGCATCTGCCTTCAGCTCGGGTCATGATACCAGAGCCCCAGGATCGAGCCCCACATTGGGCTCCCTGCTCAACGGGGAGTCTGCTTCTCCCTCTCCCTCTCCTCCTCCCCCGCTCATGCTCTCTCTCTCTCTCTCGTTCACTCTCTCTCAAATAAATAAAATCTTTAACAAAAAGATTAGTTTCTAGAGATGTATTTTATTCTTTTGTTTGGAACATATGCCCCTGTTTATTTTCTTTGACTCTGTTTGTTGGCTTATGCCCGTTAGGTAAAGTGGCTACTTCCCCCAGTCTTAACAGACTGGTTTTGTGTAGATGAACCTCATCAATCAGCCTGGCCTGAGCTGGTTGTCTTCCAAATCTTTGTGATTGTCTACATTGCTGTCTTTGTTCTTAGTGGCTCCCGGTAGTTGAGGGTATGCTAAGACCCATCAATATCCTAAAGGGGAGGATCACAGTCAGCACCTATTTGCAGGCTGATTAAAAACTGGACCCTCAGGCAGCAGCTAGGAAAGTAGTTAAAAACCCCTTCCCTGGAAAAACTGGGAGGTAGGCATTTTGCCTGCTCCCTCTGCCCTGAACCTGAGTGTATAGCCTCTGGGTGGGTGCTTCTGTGACAGTTTAAAAACTGCTTCTTTGTTTGCTATAGTCCTGTGAGATTCATGAATGCAAGCCCACTGGCTCTCAAAGCTAGGTGATTTGGAGTCCCAGCCTTTAGGTGATAGCCAGAAGATTCCACTTAGTAAGTAGATAAACTTCTTCCAAGGAGACACTGGTGACTTTGTTTGATTGTTGGGGTGAGCCAGAGGGAGAAGGCAAGGAAAGTGCTAATTAGAAGTTAGACCCTCAGGCCACAGCTTATAAAGTATATAGTCAAATCCCTCCCAGTGAAAGACTGGGAGATGGGTGTTCTGTGTACTACTTCTGCACTGGGCCCTGCGGGGGATAGCCATAGGGAATGCTCACGTGCCTGTTAAGAACTGCTCCTTTTTTGGTACTTGTGGATCAAGCCCCACTGGCTTTCAGAGCTCTTTGTTTTTTGGGGTCTGTTCCTTCACTCTTCAGGGAGAAGCTTGCAGTTGGGAGGTTTGCTTCTGATTGTATGGTGCTGTGCTGGGGTGGAGTTTATGGTGAGAGTGTGTTTCAGACTTTCCTACTTCCATTTGCTAACATGTAGAAGTCACTCAGTTTCTGGTTTTGTCTCAGAGAGAATTGCTCCGTATGTAGCTGTACATTTGGTGTGTCCATAGGAGGAGGAACCTGGGCCTCCTACATTTACATTTGGGTCCCTTCCTGCCAAGTGATTTATATCTTGATCTGGATGTGGTTCCTTGCATATAAAATTGTATAAAACTGCACTGAGCTGTACACTTTGAACTTGTATGTTTTACTGTATATGAGTTGTACCTCAGTAAAAATTAAAAAACAAATTACTACTAATTTGATGTGTTTAGTATATTATTTATTTAACATTGTTGAGGTATACACCCTGTGTTGACTAGCCATGGCCTATAGTGAGGTATTTCTCAAAGCCTGACCATCTAAAGAATGAAATTGTCCACTTTGAGAACTAGAGGGGAGAGTTAAATTCAGGAAGTTACAGCCCTGGTGTGTTCTTGCTGACTTATGGCTAGGCTTCATCACATTCCTGCTGCTTTTCTCTTGGAAATAGGTTGATATGAGACTCATATTCAGAGTGACTCTTCATTCTTTATTTATGTAGTGTCCTTTCTCAAGAAACAAGATACAGTTTCTGTTAAGAGAGAAATTAAAAGGAATATGTTCCTTCTGTAGTTTCTTCATCCTAACCTCAGTAATCTGTGCTCAGTCTGATAAGCTCAAGGACTTGCCTTTCATGGCAAGGGAAAAGGAGAGCTAGGTGGAGTGGAGTGTTATTCAGCATTTCTTCTTTTCTACTATGAGAAAAGTCAGACATAACAATTTGAAATTACAAAATTGTCATGATTATGCACTTTACAAAATTATTTACTTTAAGGTTCTATAAATATTTGGATCTCTAGAGATAATTGCATATTTGATTGATTATAAATCCCTTGACAGACTGGTGGCTGAAAAATTGTAAAGTTGCAGATTTAGTTACTGTTAATTGAAATTTAGTTAAACATGAAGACAATAAAGTATCTCTGAATGAAAATGTCCTTAAATGGGAAGTATGACTTATTTTATAAATATTTCAATTTATACCCAATTTTTGGGAATCTGTTCTTTTAAGGGAGATATAAATGTATTGTGAAACATAATTAGAAGAAAGAACCAAGTATTCTTTCTTGAAATTGTAATTTCTATTGTTATAAATTAATCTTATAAATATCTAATTAATATAATAAATACCATTTATTGAACACATACTATAGGTCAGGCTGTGCTGAAGCATTTCATCTAAGTTTTCTCAATCCTCTGAAGTCTCTTGAGGTACACTTTATTGTTATTTCCATTTTATGGTTGCTGATCCTGAAGTTCTTCAAAGTATTGGTATTTTCTGAATCACTAAAGAAAAGTGAAATTAGTTACAGTTCTACTGCTATGTGATTTTCATATTGTGACTTAGAAAATTATTGAAGAATTGCATGAAATAATTCTTTGTTAGGCTTAATACTGGATTAACATGAGAGGAAGTATGGAGTACAGTGGGACTCCAGGACCAGTGCCATGGTCTGAGTCCTGGATTGCCACAGGGCAAGATAAGTAACCTCTGTGTGCTGTAGTTCCTTGTTAGTCGAGGGTAATGTTCACCTTCTCTGCTTCACAATGGTGTTCTGATGGTACAGTAAATTACTATGTCTACAGCTCTTAGAACAGTGCCTGCACAAAGTCATCTCAATAAATACTAGTTATTATTGTTATTCCATTACCTGAAAATACCAGTTGATGTACTTTGTTAATGCCTGGGATATTATCTGTTCTTTAAAGGGGGACTGAGAATTTGAGGATAGTATAAGGACACATGAATGATATAAAGATATGAACCAGAAAAATATTTATTTACATTTTGATTTGTTAAACATCAGGTTTCTCTTGATGGCTGGATCTGTTGGTATGTTTTCTTCTTTCCTTCCTTCCTTTCGTAGGAAGTAGGGGAAAGGCAGGAGGGAACTCTAGAATGTTGGACTCCATAGCTGTAATACAACTATAAAATGAAAAAAAAATGATTTGGAGTCCAGACCAGATTTTACTATTTATTGTCTTACAATAGTAGACAAACTTGGTACCCATAAATTTGCCTCTATGAACCTCATTTGTAATTGGGATAATGATAATTTTAAAGCCATTTAGGATTTTGTCAAAATAGTGAATAGTTCATGTTTGTGATGTGCTTAGAGGATCATGAATGCCTTTGCCTAAAAAAAGCAAAAATGTAGAATTCTACTAAGTATAAAAAGTCCCATTTATTTATAAATTAATCACTTTTATGTATCCCTTTTGGTCCTCTAAAGACTCAAAGAGTAGTATTTTCTCTCTTGGTTTGGCACAATAGAAGAATGTGTTACTCAAAATTCTAGTTGTTTAAGTAGGTAGAAAAAGTGACATTTATCATTTAATTAGTTCTTTTGACTCAGGATCCAAAATTACAGTCCAAGTTTCCTAATAAGCTCAAGAATGTGAGCAAATGATGACATCTTAATAATAATAATAATAATAATAATAATAATAAAACCTAAGGGATACCAGCAGCTTGTGTTCTGATTTAATTGTTAGTAGGATATTTTTCTCATATGTTTATATTAATATACAGTAGCCTCTCTGATGCTTCATTATTTTATTTAGGGTATAGAAGATTCTGGTGGATAAGAACAGACTAAAGCTATAGATTCAGAAACTATTTTAAAAAATTTAGCTGTTGGGTGCCTGGGTAGCTCAGTTGGTTAAGCGACTGCCTTCGGCTCAGGTCATGATCCTGGTGTGCCGGGATCGAGTCCCGCATCGGGCTCCCTGCTCAGCGGGGAGTCTGCTTCTCCCTCTGACCCTACCCCCTCTTGTGCTCTCTCTCTCTCACTCTCTCTCTCAAGTAAATAAAATTAAAAAAAAGAAACAAAAAACCTCAGCATTTAAAAAAAATTTGACTGTTTCTTTGTCCAACTTTTTTGGGGGGGGACAAATGTTAGTCTCTAAGTCTCCTTTAAGATTAAAAAAATCGTGATTCTATGATTCTATTGCTTATGTGCAAGGTATCTGTTTAAAGTAGGAGAGAGGATGAATTAAATGGTGTGAGGCTGGTGATTGGTATTTGGGTAAATTATTTCAGAAGGAATATAAAGTCTGAAGAGATTATTAAGGATTCTTGTCTAGATGCTATTTTGGAAAACATAAATAAAATTAAATAAATAAAGAATACCTCTGTAGGATTAGTTGAATTCCAAGAATTTTTAATTAAAAAGATTTGAGAGCTTTTTGGTTTGTTTTCTTTTTGGTCACAGTTCATGTGGTGCTTTTAGGATAAGGCAGAGTGAGAGAGAGAGTCCCTGTGTGTACTTTGGTGCCAATATAAGCCATGTGAAACAGCAGGAAATGCTGGTAGAATTTTGAAGAATAACCTAGTGCCTAGCTACATTGGTAGTACTTGGTTTAATAATCTCTATCTTACTTTTCAGGGTGTTTTAACCACAAAATATTTTTTTCCTTTTTGAGTTTTATTTAAGTAATCTCTATTCTCCACATGGGGCTTGAACTCACAACTCTGAGATCAAGAGTCACATGCTCTTTCGACTAAGCCAGCCAGACACTCTACCAGTAGTACTTGGCTTAAGACTCAATTCCCTGGACTTTAAATTGCTTCCTCTTTTTGATATCTGGCTTTGTAGCTAACTCTTAACTCTGCATTGCCCCATGGGGCTTCCTGTATGAGTACACATGGATGACCCTGCTCCCTATCCATAATATAGTCATGAGGTTCTCATATAAGGCTTGATAGACATCTCTTACTTCTTTTGGGGACTTGACATTCCCTGCACCATTTCTGCTAAGTGCAGAGAAATAAGACTTAAGTTAGATATTTAGAGACCATGGATTATAGGCCAAGTGTATAACATAGGCATTGGTAGGGGTGACAAAGATCCCCCAAACCTTAGTAGATTAAATCAGAAAAAAAAAAAAAAGAAAGAAAGCTTACTCATGGGTTGCAGGGGCTCTACTCTTACTTTCATTCCACTTATGATTCCACCGATCAGCATGATGCTTCAAAATTTACTATGGCTGAGAAAGTGTAGAGATGAAAGTGTCACTCTAGCAATTAAATGCTCAAGCTCAGAAATGACAAATTCCCATAGTTCATTGGCTAGAACTATTTGCATTGCCCCATGTAAGTACAGTGGTGGTAGGGAAGTGTAATTCTCCCATATTCCAAAAGCAGAGCGGAGCTGGGTTTGAGTGAATCTTGGATGTCTCTACCTCACCATTCTTAATTTTTAATAATATTATAAATTCACAACAGTACGTTTTATACATTGTGTAGGAATTATTCAGAATATCTGTAATGTAAACATTTGCCATGACATATCTATGCCCAAAACATATACATGGTTATGTGTTACTGACCCATGTTTGATATAGCAGATACTTTAAATGGATTTTGTATTGGAGCTGGATTTGCATTGATCCAATTACATTCTATTAATTTGCAGTTTATTATATCAGTTCTGATCATGGGTAAATCTGCGAGGTGAGCAACTTCATGGAATAGACAACAGCCTGAAGAAATGAACCAGTTCTTGGTTTCATTTGGATTATATTCTAATGAAATGCACCCACCCTTTGCCCTAGCCCAGTCTCAGCAATCTCAGGATGACATGTGAACATGAGTTGAGTTCCCCAATCTTCCTTCTTCTTTCCAAAGTGAGGAGGTAGGAACAGGTTTCTAGACTTTTCACGTAAGGAGACTGAGGTAGACTGATGGCTAGGAGATGAGGTCTGGCTGTCCAGAGAATGGTATGAGCTTTTACTCCTGTGTCTGAAGCCACAATATGGAATTTGTAAATTAGAGAGAATCTTGCTGGCAAATGGAAGTTTTGCTCTTCTAATTTTTTATAACTTTTGGGGTATAATAAAGGTCATCCAATTTTTCAGATTCATCCATCTAAACTTTTTTGGTCCATCTGTTTTTGTCCTGGCACGCACAGTAGTAAATTCTTCATTTCAGAGCTGCTTCACTGCTCTTCCAGATCAGAGAAAAGAGAGCACTCAGAATTATTATTAATTTCTAAATAAAATGGGCCAGGTCTTATGCTCTCCTAAAAATGGAAACAGTTTTTTTTTTTCCCCCCCACAAACCATACAGGGGGTAAGATTTTAGTGTGGTTTGTGGGAGAGTGGCTGTCAAACTCTTTGTATGAAAAGGCAATTAACTGTTTTTAAGCTGGCAGTGGGGCCCTGGAGAAGGGGGAGGAGTGGGAGATGAGAGGGTCAGGTTCTGATTCCCTTCGGCAGTCCATGTGGCTCTTTCCTGGCAGAGCGCCCCTTGATGTCAAAGTGAACTGTGTGCGCCAGGAATGAGGCAGTGTGAGCAGAATTAGATACCAGGTCTGAGCGGTTTGCATTTTTCTTTCTTTTCCTATGCGCCCCCCCCCCGCCCTGGTTTTTTGTACAATGACAGTTTTCAAAATAAAGGAACTTGGCTTTCTGCACAGAGTACATCTTACAAAATTATTTTGGAATGCTGCATAAGCCCTAGGGGACAGTATTTTTGGGTATGGAGCTGGGTGCAAAGTTGAAGTTGAGAAGGGACAAATTGAACTAGGGTTTCTATTATTAAAACTTGGCTGAGTTGGAGCCTTATACTTAAATTTGGTAAGTTTAGCTGGTCATTTGGAACCAGCAGGGGAAGCAAGGTCAGTGACTCTCTAAGAGATACTTGTTTTTGTCTCTGCCATCAACCTGCTTGATGTCCTCGGAGTTGGAGGAGACCCTTCAAATCAAGTTCCTCATTTACAAAGTCAGAGTGGGTAGGGGTACAAAAGGAGCCTGGAAAAATGCAATTTTTAATCAAGCCTTTATAATGCTTTGGTTATGTGGTATACATTGTACTGTGCCTAATAAATGATTTTTAATCAGGAGGATGCCTATGAAAGGGCTGAGGAAATATGGTAATTAGCACTATGGGACCAGACATAATTAAGTACAAATGGTGCCTCAAGGTCATCTGGTCCTAACATTTGCTTCATGGCAGGAGCAATTCCAACCATCATATTGAGTCCTTTCATTTGATTCTGCTGATCATACTGTCTTGCCAGTGGGATGAGGAATGTGTGTGTTTGTGATTTAATATTGTGATATACTGTACTATATATAGCTGTATTTTTAAGGTCTTACCCTGTACCAGGCATTGTGCAATAAATGCTTTGTAGGTATTAACTCATTTGATTGTCACAACAGCTTTATGAGTAGAATTTAAAAATAGACACATGTTTACTGTTCTCATAATAAATAATTGATTATAATAAAAAACTGCAGTAATTTCACACTTACAGAAAAGTTGCAAACCATTTGAGGGCAAGTTGCTGACACGATGCTCCATAATCCTGGATGCCATGTGTTATTACCTGACTTCCATTGGCATGAATGGTACACTATAGCCATGGAACTCACAGACCCATTCAAGTCTGCCATCCTTTATAGTGAAGGGATTCAATCCCGGGACCGAATGTTGTACTTGGTGGTCATGTTTTTATAGATTCCTTTAATCTGGAACAGTTCTTCATTATTTTCTTGAGTTTTGTGATCTTGACACTTGTAAAGATTTTAGGCTACTTATTTCGTGGGATGCCCATTAGTTTGTGTTTGTTTGGTAATTGCTCACGATTAGATTCAAATTCTACTTTTTTTAGAAGGAATATCACAGAATTGATGCTGTGTTCTTACTGTATTCTGTCAGATGGTACACAATTTAATTTGTCTCATTGCCAGTAATAACCTTGATCCCTTGATTAAAATACTGCCAGATCCATCATAGAGTTACTCTGTATCCCCTTCGTAATCAATAAGTATTTTGTGGGGAGGTACTTTGAGACTATGTAAATATTCCATTCCTCATCGAACTTTCACCCACTAGTTTTAACATTCTTGGATTTCTTGGGTGAATTAATAATTACTCTCATGATTACCAAATGATGATTTTCTGATTCTATAATTCCTCCCACATTCATCAGATGGCATTGCATTGTAATGAAAAGCTATCTCATCTATGTATGTATTATGCATGTCAGTATAGACTCATGGATTCTTTTCTTATTTAATCTTATAATCTGTTGCTATCATTATTGCTTATAATCTATTGCTATCATTATTTATTTTGACACTCACATGATCCCAAATTGGCCAGTGGGAACCTCTTTAAGCTGGCTTCGATGTCCTTTTGATGTATGCCCATCACTCTGTAAGCACTTCTTTACCATCTGAGACAAGATGCTGCAGGCTCAGCTTGTATTTTCCCTGCCTCAGCCCTGGAATCAGTCATTTCTGCAAGGAACCCTGGGTTCTTTTTAGTGGAGAAAAATATGTAGTGATCAGGATCTGGGTGCTAGGGATGCTCATTACTATTGAGGTGTCAGGCTTTTAAACCCTGTCAGTTCACAGAGCTAGGGAGTATGTGTATATATGTACATACACACAGCTACTAGACTTGTTTCTCTAAGTATTTATCTATGTTTAAAATCTTGAGTTCACATCAACACTTCAAATTCAAATTCATCAATATAGCACTCATTATAGTTTTCCTTCTGGCTCACATCACCCTCTATATGTTTACATATTTGACCAGTCTCCCCTGTATGTACAAATCTTGCCAATCACCCTCTCCTTCCCATCCCCCAGATTTCTACTTTACTCTTTTCAATCTAACGTCTTTTAAGTTATTTTATTTTATTTTGTTTTACTTTATTTTTTTGAGGGAGAGAGAGAGAGTGCATGCATGAGCAGTGGGGAGGGGCAGAGGGAGAGGGAGAGAATCTTAAGCAGGCTCCACACTCAGCATGGAACCTGATGCAGGCCTCAACCTCATGACCCTGAGATCATGACCTGAGCTGAAATCAAGAGTGGGATGCTTAACCAACTGAGCCACCCAGGCATCCCCCAATCTAAAGCCTTTTAGATTGAATTATTTGGAAAGGGAGAGAGGGAAGGAAAGAAGGAAGAAAAAATTGCTTATTTTTTATTTAAAGCTGATGCTGGTAGAACTTGTTACTAATTCTTTCTTTGGTTTTCATTGAAAAGTGAGATCTCTACCATGTATGAGAAATAAGTTATATTTCCTCCTAGCACATATTCATGTTAGTGTAAGCAGGTTACTCTAATTAGGATGCTTGTCTCTATGTAGCAGAGACCCCAAATAATGGTGGTTTAGATAAGACAGAATTTTTTTCCAACTGTTTTTTTTTTTTAAAGATTTTCTTTATTTATTTGACAGAGAGAGCACAAGCGGGGGAAGCAGCAGGCAGAGGGAGAGGGAGAAGCAGGCTCCCCGCTGAACAGAGAGCCTGATGTGGGGCTTGATCCAAGGACCCTGGGATCATGACCCGAGCCGAAGGCAGCCACTTAACCAACTGAGCCACCCAGGTGCCCCCCAACTTAGTTTTTTAAAGTAACACTAAACATTTATTGGTTAGGCACTGTTATAAGTACCCTATAAAAGCGCATTGTCTTGGTAATGCTAGCTTTTTAAACAAATTCAAACACAAGTGTTATCTACTTTAAACACCAAAACTGTTTTTCAGGGTTTGCTTATATGCTTTATATAAATTATGGCTCATTTTGGCTCAGTAGTCCTAAATGCACTTAAATTGATATTCTAAAAAGATAAAAGACATATTCATCAAATGTTAATTTTGCACAACAGTTACATTTTACATAATTTAGCCTGACAAAACTGTGGACTGTGAATTTTCTGTGTCAAATAGCATTTTGTGTGTGTGTGTGTGTTTGTAGTTCATCAAACTGTAGTTTAAGATGGACAATCATATAGCAACAGGAACCCAAACTGAGAAAAGGGTGGGGCAGTTCTGTGGAGGCCAAACTCAGAGGAAAAAACTCCTGACTCCAAACATATTGCTGCAAATGTTTATGTATGCTATGTAAAATGACTTTATTAATGGAGACCACATCATGTGCCTGTATGCTTATTGTGACATAACCAAATCACCTGAAAGAATTCTTTCCTAACATAAGACGCTTTCAGACTTATGGAAATATGAACTCTGGCTTGATAGTCAACTGACTTTGATGCTAGTCTTGAAATTTTTGTCAATGAGAATTTCCTTTGATTTTTTGTGCTTGTTTCCATCTTGCAAGATGGAAGCAACAGGACCAACTTACATTTTTTGCTCAAGTATGTTATTAACTTAAGAGGGATTTGTGACAGATGCAAGGGATACCAGAGATTTTGTAGCCTATGGTTTTGTAGCTTTTTGAAAGCAGTAGGTCTCTTTTTTCTAAAGAATCCATGCATGAGAGCCTTTTTAATAGGTATAGCTAAAAGGTTAGGGCGAATCTATTTTGCTAACAGCGTGCTCAGGGTGAGGGCTTGAGCCCTGGCAGATTTGACCTCATCTTTCCTTCAGGATAGTTTGAAACCCCCTGAGCTCTTCCACTTCACCCCCATTTTATAGTTGAGAAAAACCCAGACCCAGATGCAAAGTGACTTATCAGAAGTTGGACAGAGAATTTGCATTGGAGCTGAGATTCAGTCTCAGGTCTTTTGGCTCCCAATCAAGTATTCCTTCCATTAAACTAAGTTTTATTGTTATTCTCCATTTTTATTCTTTTTGGAAAGCTCCGAAATTTGATTATTATCTGTATGTAGATGACATCATGATTTTTAATCTATCATTCTTTTCTTTTTTTAAATTAAGATTTATTTATTTATTTGAGAGGGAGAATGAGCATGTGCCGGAGTGTGGGGAGGGGCAGGGGGAGAGAATCTTCAAGTAGACTCCCTGCTGAGTATGAAACCCCCCCCCCCACACCAATGGGGCTTGATCCTACCACCCATGAGATCATGACCCCAGCCAAAACCAAGAGTCAGATGCTTAACTGAATGAGCCACCCAGGCACTCCTCTATCATTCTTTTCTATTCTCTTTGCTGAAGTACATATCCATTTATTGTCACAAGAATGCTCATTCTTGGTTGAATTGCTGCCACTCAAAAAAACATGGCAAAGAGCTTTGTAGTTATAGCAGCTCAGTACCAAGCTTCCTAGTTCAAAACACTATTCTCATTCTGTTTTTTTTACTAATATTTGGGGTGATATTTGGTGCCTCCTTTTCCTTACCTTACTATCTACTCATTTATAAAATCTAAGTCACCATAAATTATTTCAGATGAACAAATTAGATGTGCTTTTCTCTAACAACAAACTAAAACTGAATGTCAGCTACATGCTGTTGCTGCTTGCGTTGCACACTGAGAATACAGATGAATAAGACATAAGATTCAGGCAATCTTCCTTCCTCCTTTCTCTCCTCTCTGCCCCTAGTTGTCCTCTTGATGAGTTCACAAACTAGTGGGAAAGTGAGGTCCTAATGATAGAGCCAAACTCAGCTGGACAATGAAATCTTTCTCACATATGAGTCTTTTATTCCTGATTTTACTCATTCAATTATTTGTGTGTTTCAGTTAGAACAGTTCACCAACCAATATTCTCACATTATATTCTTTGTCAGTCTCTTTCGCTCTTATGATCCGGTGAATCAAAAACCAAGTACTGATGTGAATGCTTAGAGACCTTGCATTATGTTTCTGCCATCCCTCCTGTGCCAATAAGAGCATGTACCTTCTGTCCCCTTCTTCCTTCCTTCTGTCCCTTTGCCAGACTCCTATCAAGTTCTGCTTTCTTAAAGGAAATTTTTTAGTCATTCCCACCTCTTGGATCAGTGGTTCTCATATATTTTCCATCATGTTTTGTTTGGAAACATTGGTTTGTATATCTACCACCCTGAATCCATTATGACCTTCACAAAATCAATTATGCAGAAAGCTTTTATTAATCCAGTTCCAACCTACCTCCACAAATAAAAGCATCGTAATCTTGGCATTGCCCAAGAGTTTCCACAGACACATTAGGAAATAATATGACCTTTTATTTTGACATTTCTCCTGTTGAGTCTTTAACATTTTTTTATATTGATGGAAGTTGAAATAAATAGCCCTGTGAAATTATTGTATTTTGTATAAGGATATTGATTGGGGCATTGTTCACAATATTATAGTCATAAACTTTGTGAATTGTATGACTGATCGTGTTTCTCTTTCTGCACTGGTTGCCAGGAAGCTCAGAGCAAAATGTGTGGCGAATCAGAAAGTGGTTAGAACCCTCACAGTATTGCTACTTTTTTCAGCCTTACCTAGTGGCTTTACCTTTATTTTTCTTCCCTATTACCCTTTGCTTCCTAATTTCCTCTGCATTTTTAAGAAAGATTTTATTTATTCGAGAGAGAGAGAGAGAGATATTGGGGGGGGGGGTCAGGGAGAGGGAGAAGCAGGCTCCCTGCTGAGCAGGGAGCCCAATGTGGGGGCTTGATCCTAGGACCCTGGGATCATGACCTGAGCTGGAGGCAGACGCTCAACTGACTGAGCCACCTAGGTGCCCCTTCCTTTGTATTTTTGTTTAATCTCACCACAAATAATTTTTTGTACATTTGAACCACCTTAATTCACTTTTGGAAAAAGGTGTAACAAAACAAAATATGATTGCTTATTAAGCTATAGATTTAAGTAGTTAGCTAACTGGAAAGTAAGCCTGTAATTCTTGACATTCTGTGTGACTTCAACTCAAGTATGGGATTCTAGTGTGCACTTAGATATGTTGGCCAAAGAGCCAAACAGAAGACATTTCAAATGCAAAGTAATATTATTTATTTGAGAAGATTTTTGAGAATTTTTGGAAACTGTGTAAGAAGGCTGCTTGTTTCTATTTGGAGCTTTTTTAATGTTTCTTTCTTTCTTTTTTTTAAAAGATTTTATTTATTTATTTGACAGGAAGAGACACAGCGAGAGAGGGAACACGAGCTGGGGGAGTGGGGGAGGGGAAGCAGGCTTCCCGCTGAGCAGGGAGCCCGATGCGGGGCTCGATTTCAGGACCCTGGGATCATGACCTGAGCCGAAGGCAGACGCTTAAGGACTGAGCCACCCAGGTGCCCCTGTTTTTTTCTTTCAAAATCTGCTTTAAATGATACCTTTCCTCTGGAAGAACTAGTTATATAACTTAGAGAGTTTTATTGGACGATCAATATGCAAATTTGCTTTTGAAATTGGTTTATATATATGCATTATCTAAAACCTGCTTACCAGTGCTATAGTCTATGCTGTTGTAAATTCAAGTGTGCTGTTTCATGATGTTGAGGAAACTGCAGTTGGAAAAGTGGATGTGTTCTGTTGATGCTAATCGAAGTGACAAATAGTGTTTCACTGAAAAAAGCAGCTGGTAAGCAAAAATTTTAGGAAATGATTAGGAAACTTGAGACTGAAAAAAAAAAAAAAAAACCTCAACCCTCGGTCAGTCAACAAGCACTTATGGAGCGTGCATGGTATGTAAGGAGTTTCTTGATACACATGTGATTTATAGCAAATAAGTTATATCAGATGGTATCTCTAAGAGGCTTTTCTACATTTGCATGCCCAAGAGCAACTGGAAATAATGACTTTAATTATTCAGTAAATGATAGGCATTAAAAAGTCTAACCTTATCCAATGAAAACTGTTCAGAGCCAGAAAAAAATTATCAATATCCCACAAGCTCTGCTGTTAGACTGCATGGGTCAGATATTGGGTCTTGGAAGTATGCTGCCCAGTGAGCACTGCCAAAAAATTATTTTTGGAACCCTGGGTGCTGTTTTAAGGGATATAGAAAATTTTTCAGTTAATGTGTGACTTGGAGATCATGATGATGGTAACATAAAGTGACCACCATTTCAATAGTCTTATTCTGTGCCAAACAGTGTGCTTAGCACTGTATATTTGTTACCTCATTTAATCCTAACAATAACCCTATGAGGTGGGTTTTATTATTTTCATTTTTACAGATGAGGAAATAAAAAATTAGGGGGTTTAACTGACAGGGTGGGCTAATACCTTAAAATTGTGTTGTTGTATAACACAATCAAGGTCTATTTCTCTTCAATAAATTGAGGGTCCGGGAGAGGACTGCTCTGCTCCATGCAGCCTTTTGAGTGCAGGCTCTTTCCATCCAGTAGCTGTGCCATCCTAAGGGTTCTAGGGTCCACCCCTGGATCCTCTGTACCTGGCTGGGAGCTGAGATTAGTGAATGTGTGGAGGAGGAGTGCTCCTTTTTAATTGCTGCATCTGGGGGTGACACACATCACTTTCATTCATATTTCCTGGGCAAGAACTACACCTAATGTCAAGGGAACCTGGTATTTATGTGGTTCCAGGAAGAAGAGGAAACAGGCATGATGAGCATCTGGCCGGGGTTTGTCACAAAAGATTGAACCGAGGTCATATAGCTGCTAAGGGGTAGAGCTGAGATGCAGACTCAGTGCCTTCCCTGTTCAGGAAAACATGCTACAGAACCATAAAGCAAATATCCTTTTAGTCAAGGAACAAAATTACATCATTGAGCTTAAGATTTATGTTATAATTTGAACTAAGAAAAGGGACCTAAATCTATAGGTTAAATTTACTGCTGCTAAGATGAGAACTGTGAAATGGGCTTGAAAAGGTCAAACAGCATTTCAAGAAGGGCTTCTTAGTGTCACCAAGAATCTAACAGGCTACAGTCTGCCCGAGATAGACTTTCTGCCTTACGCAATGAACTCTAAGACCCCCGGCTATATTCATGGCAAGAAGGCATTTTACAGAGAGCATTTGGCTGGGTTCATTCACAAGGAGACACATGTCTCCAATGATAATTCACTCACAAATGTTAAGAGAAATGGATAGATTTTGTTAACAAAAAAATTTTATGCAGTCACAAATAGTAAAAGAAATGGGTAGATTTTGTTAACAAAACCACAAAATAGTTATGTCTGCGTATTAAATAAGTACATATGTGTATGAGATTGAACCAAATGGAAAGGCCAATACTTGATTATTTTTGACCTACAGAAAGGCCATTTCACATGGTTCAACCTCATACTTAGGGGAAATGAGTGTCTACATTAACTGGTAATCTGTAAATACATTATTTCATCATGTGAGCTCAGTGCTTATCAAGTCGTCTTATTTTGCCCACAAGAAATTCCAAGTTAAAATGACCCCCACATATCCTAAGTAGGCAGACTGCCCAGGCTCTGCCGGGCCCTGGGCGATTAGGATCATTTTTCATGAACGGTTGGAGCAGGACCTCTTGAGGTGGGAGTGTGCTCGCCCCTCCTTTCATTGCTACGGGGAAGTTTTCTCACTCTTCCAAAAATGCCCTACTTCATTCACGTTAGTCAGTTTGGTTGTTTTGAAAGCAGCTTTTAAGTGCAAATGTTTCAAAGAGAAATCCTCCAGCGAATTACTATCAGATAATAGCACCTTTGTTTGCTGGCAGAGTGAAAGGCTGTGATGTCCTCAGACAGAAAACAGAGAAGTTTTGACGAAGAGGAGTGGTGTGTTAGAGGTCTGGGGCTTCAGAAGTACTAGGCAGTGGTCAGTTTGAGGATGCTGTGTACTGCTGTGATTGAAGATTCGGAGTCACTGGATGGAAGAAGGGATAGAGAAAGGGAACTGGAGTGATGTTGGAGGTAAGTTCAGCTTGGCAGTTTTGCACAGGGCTGATTTTACAATGACTGTGGTTTCCACAGAAGGAGAACTTATTTTCTGTCTCTTCTGTACCTGCTGATTCTGAAAATCTCCTATGTGTTCTAAAAAATGTTTGAAGTGTGGTGTACACATCCTAAATAGCTAAAATGGCATCTACTTCTAACTCCAAGAAAATAAAAGAGCTGTGTGGAAAGAGGGAAAGTATCTGGCAAGGAGTGGTTAGAAAGGTAAATAATTATTGGCCACATTTCCTGTGTTTTCCTGATTTCATATATTCTCTCCTGTTGACCTCAGATTGTGCTCTTATTGCCCGCTACTCAGCTTTTCCTTTTATCGCTCCAAAATCAATACATATGAATGATATTGGGACCTCTTAATGTTTGAGTGCTCAGTCCTTGACATCTTTTATTCCTCTCTTTTTGTTCCCGTGGGAATCTCATTAAGTCTCATGGCTTTAAATATAAACTATTAACTTAAGAGTCTCAAGTTTATATATCCGTTTCAGATTTCTCACCTTTATCTCCTGACTGGAATATCCGACTTGGGTGTCTATCTCCATTGTCAAGTAGACATGTCAAATGCAACACAAACTGCATTTCTAACTTTCCACTAGGCTGTTGCCTTCCCCTTTTCAGTAGATGGCAATTCCATCTTTCTGGTTGCTCAGGCCAAAAATCTTGGAAAATATACTTGTATCTTCTTTTTTTTCTCATACTCCACATCTAATTTGTCAAAATGTCATTGATGTCACCTTGAAAATACATCCAGAGTTATATTGAGACAGTATAATCTGTTTTCTGTGTTCCTGCAGTGGGCTCCTATCTGGTCTCCAGTTCTTTCCACCCATTCCCAGAACCCCAGACAGAATGGTAAAACCCCTTCTCTCCCCAGTGCAGTGCTCACGATGGCACTCAGCATGAAAGCTGAAGTTCTCACAATGGCCCCAAGGCCCTGTGGCCAGCTCCACCTCACTCACCTCCATGATCTCTCATAACTCATCCTTTCCTCGTCATCCTTCTCTCGCTCCACTCTAGCCATATGGCTTTCCTGACGTTCCATGATCAGGATGGACATAATCCTAGCCTAGGGTCTTCCTGCTGGCTGTTCTCTCTGCCCCCAGATATACACATGGGTGACTTCCTCACCTCAAGTTATTGCTAAAATTTCATCTTTTCAATGAATCCTAGTCTGGCTACTTTGAAGAAAGTTGTAACTCTTCTCCCTGTCCTGGCTCTACAGATCTACTCAGCTTTACTCTTTTCCATAATATGTGCCACCTCCAATATGATATACTAATATATTACATGCCATGTAATTTACCTCTTTATATATTTAAGCTTTTGTAATCTGTCTCTTATCATTAGAATATAAGCACTGTAAGGATGAGGAGGTTCTTTGTTTCTTTCACTGATGCACCTAAAATAAGACTGGCACATCGTACATGCTCAATAAATATTTGTTGACTGATTATTATTATTTATTATATGGAGGTGAATTATTTAATATACATCTGAATGGAATCATCATATAATTTGTATGAAACTCATTGAATACTTTCTTTTGGAATTAGATATAAGTAAAGAAAACAATGACATACATTTGTTGTCCAGTGGGAAACTTCAAAAGGAAAATGATATATGCTACCTTCAACTGGAGTTTAAACTTGAACTGTAATTGGAATTCTGACCCCTTTAATGGTGGATGGACTAGGTAATTTGGACCAACACTCCTGTTGACATTAACTGAAAAAGCTTGACAAAATATTTAAAAATCTTCTAAAATCACCTAAGAACTGACAAAAGAGTAAAGAATTACCTTGCCAAGACCTGCGAGAAGACAGTAATACAGAACACGTGCCTGGCATTTGGGATCACTTTTGCATGGTAGGGAACATTTGCCAACCCAGAACGGGTGGCTGAAGGGATGAGCACTGTTTGTGAAAGCCTCAGAGAACAGGGGGTACCTAAACTAGAGTTCGGTGATACCAAGAGTGAAGGGTCCATGGGAACACCGATTGTGGATGGAGCACCAAAAGTCTGCACCCTAGCAGTGAGACATAAAGCAACTCTTAACATGGATTCCAGGCAGCCTTCCAGTTATCCATGGGCCCCAAAACTTCCAACCTTGAAGTCTGATCAAATGGAGCCTAGATTGCCAGTGCAACCTGAGCTCCTAGCAGAAGCAAATGAAAGTCTTCTCTTAGAGGAGGACAAAGGTCATTCTCAGCCTCAAATTATAACTCTAAGGTCCCCCCCCCCCATGATGTCCACTACACTGTTAAAGATAAGAAAGAGAGACAAGAAAACATGACTGAGAATAGAACACTGAAACAGATCCATGGGACATCTGCAGAGTAGAATTACCAGAGGCAGACCAACATAAACCATGTTTATTATGCTTAGGGAGAGAAAACTCAGTCTTAAATATTTCATGAACAAACTGGAAACTATAAAAAGTGATTATTTTCAAATTTGAAAGAGAGTGAACTAGAAATTCTAAAATTGTCAAACTGGAAGTGTTTTTCTCCCCCACTATTATTCTCTAACAATGAGATATTCTCTATTGAAGTGATGCAGTGCTGGTGAATATTTCTATTTTATTTTCACTTTTTCTACTTATGCTTTTATCTAACCTTGGATTTTTCCAGCTTATCAAGTTTAAGGTGAGATATAAAGCAATTGTTAAATAGGATTATATTTTCATTCTCAGTGTTACATTTTTCATTCTCAATGCTCCTTTGTGACAATTTAGTGATAGTTGTTTAGGATACTTATGTTTTGTTTTTGGTTTTAGAACTGTTCTGCAGTTGCTCCTTTTATATGTAGATGTAAGAGGATTTTTATTTTTGCCTTTTCTTATTGCAGTATTTCCTGTTAGATAACCAAATTTAAACATCCATGAGCCCTACACATAGTACTTTTGGAACAAGGTTTTCTTCTTACATTTTCTCCTTTGATAATTGGTTAACTTAGCTATGAGAATTTCAAGACTAACAGGATTGTAGAGTGAGAAGAGGAGCTGAGGCCAAAATTTAAGCCCCTCACTCCTCATTTTAGAGAATCCTGTGGCTTTGGAGATGCTGAACATTCCAGACTGGTCTAATTGTTGATAACAGACTGACAGCTGACTCATGTTACTGATATCAGAAGGCTCAACAAAGCAATTCTCTTGTCCTTTGAAGGCATTTGTTTTACTGTGGTATTGGTTATTACATTTTCAGAGAGTTTTATAACCCTGAGATTGCATATTTGAAAGAGACTGTACTGGAAGAGGACACACCAGATGGCATAAAGGGGGAAAAAGCCAATCTAATCTAAAATGTGGTAATAAATGAATTTTTATTTAATTAGTATGCTAATGATTAATAGGAAAGTCAATACAACTGACACCAAAGATATATTAGACATGTATTATAATAAACACTCTGATTTGTGCTGCTGTAGTCTGTCAGATTGACATATCCCTGCTTGTGTTTTATGTGACACAGGAGTAAAGAAAGAAAAGTTATCTATTGTCGCCAGACATACACTGAATGGTAGCTTTATTTGAACAACTCCCATCCTTCCTTCCCGAGGAGCAACATTGTAGTCGCCAAGTGTCCTGAAGGATCTGATAGAACAGCAAGAATTTCCAGGTAGAGCCAGTGATTGAGCCAGGTGAGTGGCACCTTTGTGGTTGTAGGTGTTGTGTATGTTTGCGGATCACATTCCCAACCAGTGGCTGAGGCTTAAAGAGCAGAGTCATGCTCCCAGCGGAGAGGGATTTGAAACAAAATAAATCAGAGTTTCAGGGGTCCAGATGAGTGGGCTGGGATTCAGATGAGGGTGCCTGCTTACAGTGGGAGGAAGAGGGAACCTAAGGGCAAATCAGAAAGGCAGAAGCACAGTCACACAGATGAGAAAAACACACCTGGGGCTTCCAGGGGGAGCTTCCACCAGAGGTCTCCAAGCTGGGAACATTCAGCCTGGGGGCTGTGCACATGATCCATGGGAGCAAAGAAGAGAAACACTAGCACTGTCATGTTTATTTTCACCTCATTCTTTAAAACATTACACTTCTCTGTATGTCTTATGATGTATATAATATAGTACTACAATAGAACCTGTGTGTAATTTACATGTAAATAGAGGCACATGTATAGGGATGCATGCTCAGTCATTTTTGCTAGTGGGGTGTTACCATCTCTGCCTAGGTACAGGGCGATTAGTCCACTGGCTAATCCAGCTTTGTACAGGGTTGGCTTAAAAAACCCAGTGGGACTGAACATACAGGTGACAGGGCTGCTCAGTCATTGCTAAGAGGTCAGCAGAACGAGGACTGGCAAACTCTGAGAATCGTGTGCAGGTTTATTGACGTAGGCCCGCCTGTCCTTCCTTTTCTCCCTCCTCCTTCCCTCCTTCCCTCCTTTCTCCCTTTCCTCACTCCCTTCCTCCTTCTTTTTACAAGCACTTGGTCCTGACAGGATCTAGTTCTTCAATTCTTTACCTTTCTTTTTTTTTTAAAGATTATTTATTTATTCATTTATTTGAAAATTGAGAGAGTGAGCATGAGCAGCGGGGAAGGGGCAGAGGGAGCAGCAGACTCTTCTCCGGCTGAGCAGGGAGCCCGATGCGGGACTCGATCCCGGGACCCTGGGATCATGACCTGAGCCGAAGGCAGATGATTGACTGACTGAGCCACCCAGGAGCCCTATTTCTTTACTTTTCTATAAGAATTTTAACAACTAGCAAAATATCATTTATACACTTGATAGTATGATCTTTTATTCTTTTGGATTTTAGCAGCTTATCAGAAATACACAAAGCTCTTTAGATGTCTTTTCTTTCAGAAAGTGCATTTTAATCTTTTTCTAGATTATTAGCACAAAATAAATAGTCACATTGTAATTATCCTAAAAAAACTCACAATGACCATTTTTCCAGTTTTATTAAGAAAAAATTGACATACATCACTGGATAAATTTCAGGCATACAGCATGATGGTTTGATTTACATATGTCGTGAAACGATTGCCGCAGTAGGTTCAGCTAACATCCATCTTCTCATACAGATACAATAAAAAGAAAAGAAAGAAAAAAAGAAAATATTTTCTTGTGATGAAAACTCAGGATTTATTCTTTAATAACTTTCCTGTGTATCATGCAGCAGTGTTAATTATAGTCATCATGCTGTACATTACACCCCTAATAGTTACTTATCTTATAAGTGGAAGTTTGTACCTTTTGATCATACTTCCTCCAATTCCCTTTCTGCCCTCCACCTCTGGTAACCACAAGTCTTTTTCCATGATTTTTTTTTTTAAGATTCCACATATAAGTGAGATCATAAAGTATTTGTCTTCCTCTGTCTGTCTTATTTCACCTAGTATAAGGCCTTCAGTATCCATCCACGTTGTTGCAAATAGTAGAATTTCCTTGCTTTTTATGGCTGAATAATGTTCCACTAGTTACATACTACAACTTCTTTATCCATTCGTGCATTGATGGACACTTAGGTTGTTTCCATGTCTTGGCTATTGTAAACAATCCTGCTATGAACGTGGGGGTGCAGGTATCTTATCCAGTTAGTGTTTTCATTTCCTTTGGATATATTCTCAGAAGTAGAATTGCAGGATCATACAGTAGTTCTATTTTTAGTTATTTGAGGATCCTCCATACTGTTTTCCATAGTGGCTGCACGAATTTACATCCCACCGACAGTGCACAAGAATTACTTTTTCTCCACATCCTTGGCAGAATTTTTCCTCTCTTTTTGATCTTGGCCATTTTAACAGGCATGGGGTGATACCTCATTGTGGTTTTATTTTATATCTCTAATGAGTAGAGATGTTGAGCATCTTTTCATGCACTTGTTGGCCTTTCATGTATTGTCTGGAAAAATGTGTATTCCAGTCTTTTGCCCATTTTTTAACTGGGTTATTTGTTTTTGTTTTTTTGCCATTGAGTTGTATGAATTTTTTTAATTGTTTTTCATGCATTATTTTATTTATTTATTTTTTAGATTTTATTTTATTATGTTATGTTAGTCACCATACAATACATCATTAGTTTTGATGTCGTTATCCAGTATGAATTTTAACCTATTTTGGATATTAACCTCTTATCAGATATACAGTTTGCAAATATTTTTTCTATTCTATAGGTTATCTTTTCATTTTGTTGATGGTTTCTTTTACTGTTCAGAGCTTTTTAGTTTGATGTAGTCCCATTTTTGTTGTTGTTGTTGTTGTTGTTGCTTGTGCTTTAGGTGTCATATCCAAAAATCATTACCAAGACCCATGTCAAAGAGATTTGTTCCTATGTTTTCTTTTAGGTGTTTCATGGTTCCTGTCTTATATGTAAGTCTTTAATCCATTTCAAGTTAATTTTTGTGAGTGGTGTAAGCTTTGGGTCCAGTTTCTTTACATGTGAATATCCAGTTATCTCCGCCACATATTTTGAAACAACTGTCTTTTCTCCATTGAATATTTTGGCTCCCTTGTCAAATATTAGTTGACTATACGCTTGGCTTTATTTCTAGGCTCTCAGTTTGGTTTCATTGGTTTATTTGTTTTTATGTAAGTACAATGCTGTTTTGAGAACTATAGCTTTATAGTATAGCTTGAAATCTGGAAGTGTGATGCCTCCTGCTTTGTTCTTCTTTCTCAGAATTGCTTTGGCTTTTCAGGGTCTTTTGTGGTTTCATATACATTTTAAGAGTTGTTTTTTTTTTTTTTTTAAAGATTTTATTTATTTGAGAGAGAGAGAATGAGAGACAGAGAGCATGAGAGAGAGGAGGGTCAGAGGGAGAAGCAGACTCCTTGCTGAGCAGGAAGCCCGATGTGGGACTCGATCCTGGGACTCCAGGATCATGACCTGAGCCGAAGGCAGTCGCTTAACCAACTGAGCCACCCAGGCGCCCCTAAGAGTTTTTTTTTTTTAAACTTCTGTAAAAAATGTCATTGAAATCTTGATGGGATGGCATTAAATCTGTAGATGGCTTTTGGCAGTATTGACATTTCAACAGTATTAATATTTCTCATCCATGAACACAGGATACCTCTCCATTTATTTGCGTCTTATTTGATTTTTTTTTTTAATCAACGTCTTGTAGTTTTCAGAGTAGAGATCTTTCACCTTTTAAGTTAAACTTATTCCTAAGTATTTTATTGTTTTTGATGCTCTGTAAGTGGGATTGATGTCTTTATTTCTTTATCAGAAAATTTGTCATTAGTGACAATGACTATTTTTAACTTATTGTTATTTTAACCATTGTTACAACTGCCAGTCTAATTTAGACTTTTATACCTTGAGCGCCGAGCCAGCAACTTTTATCTTTTCTTTATCTAGCTTTAAGTCTGGTGTGTGCAACCTAGATAATGAAATAGCATCATTCTGGCAATCAGAGACTGGAACTTCAGGATAGAGCCTGGGTAAGGCTCAGGGAGATAAAATTAGCCTTTATTTACAGTACATGAGAAAAAACTAGTCGGTCAGAATATAGCAACACTGTATCATGCTACATTCTGAGTACCTCTTACAGGCTAGGCACTGAGCCAGCTGCTGCAGAAGTTGAGGGGGAAGATACAGGGCAATATAAGGTATGTTACTAGAGCTTAAGAAGTTTATAATGTGGTTAACCATGCATATATATAAGTGTGGATAAACCATACACATATATAAAGGTAAGTAACAGTTATAAGTGCCAAATATGTATTACAGACAATAAGACTTTAAGAGCTCAGGAGAAACATGAGGTTTTACTTTCCCTTTTGTTTTCTTCCTTTAATCTCCCTGCACTTTTTCAAATCTGTTCATATTTGCTTAGATGATTTGATGTGGATGATTATAATGCTTATACAAAACGACAGGTAAATTTAACTATAGACAAACCTAATTACTATATTTGGTTCCTTTCATCCATCCATTCAATCTTCCATCATCCATCCGTCATCCAACATTTATAAAATCCTTATTATGTATCAGGCAACATGCTAAGTGGTAGAATTACAAAGTGCATTACAAAGGATACAAAGGTATCCTCAATTCATATTTGCTGATGAGAAGTCTACTTTGACCATAAATGAATGACTCTGGGATACTAATAAATGATAGATTCAGCTCGAGGATCATGTTCATTCATTCATTCACTCACTGACTTATGCATACATAAAGTGTTTATTCTTATATACCAGGCACCATGTTCAGTGATGGGGATATAGTTTTAAAAAGGCAAAACATGGACCAAGCCTGTACAGAAAACTGGTTCTAGTTTTCATAGTTCTTAATAATTTTTTTTTAGTCCTTACAATTTAACAGAAGAACCAGACATTAAACAAATACAGACAAATACAGTTGGTCCTTGCACAACACGGGTTTGAACCACATAGGTCCAATTAAATGTAGATTTTTTTCCCATAAATACAATATAGTACTGTAAATATATTTTCTCTGCCTTATGATTTTTCTCTGCCTTAATAATTTCTTTTCTCTAGCTTACTTTATTGTAAGAATATGATATATAACTCATATAATATACAAAATATGTGTTAATCAACTATGTTATCAATAAGGCTCCTGGCTAATAGTAGGCTATTAGTATTTAAGTTTTTGGGAGTCAAAAGGTATACATGGATTTTTGACTTTGTGTGGGGGCATCAGTGCCCTTAACTTCCATGTTGTTGAAGGGTCAACTCTAATTATTGAATCATAATTGTGAAAAATGCTATGTAAGAGCAACACCAGGGCTATGGGAGCATATAAAAGGGAGGACTAATCTCTCTTCAACAGATGGTGTTGGGAAAACTGGACAGCAGCATGCAACAGAATGAAACTGGACCACTTTCTTACACCATACACAAAAAAAATTCAAAATGGATTAAAGACCTAAATGTGAGACCTGAAACCATAAAAATCCCAGATGAGAACGCAGGCAGTAATTTCTCTGACATCAGCTGTAACAACTTTTTTCTAGATAGGTTCCCAGAGGCATGGGAAAGAAAAGCAAAAATAAACTATTGGGAAAATGTCAAAATAAAAAGCTTCTGTACAGCGAAGGAAATAATCAATCAAACTAAAAGGCAACATCCGGAATGGGAGAAGATATTTGCAAATGACATATCAGCGTTAGTATTGAAAATATATAAAGACATTATAAAACTCAACACCCAAAAACCAAATAATCCAATTTAAAAATGGGCAGAAGACGTGAACAAACATTTCTCTAAAGAAGACATCTGAATGGCCAACAGACACATGAAAAGATGCTCATCATCACTTATCATCAGGGAAATGCATATCAAAACCACAATGAGATGTCACCTCACACTTATCAGAATGGCTAAAATCAAACACAAGAAACAACAGGTGTTGATTTCATTCTTTTTTATGACTGAGTAATATTCCATCACACACACACACACACACACACACTCAGCACATCTTCTTTATCCACTCATCAGTCAGTGAACACTTGGGCTGCTTCCCTATCTTGGCTATTGTAGATAATGCTGCTATAAACATCAGGGTGCATGTATCCATTTGAATTTGTGTTTTTATATACTTTGAGTAAATACCCAGTAGTGTGATTGCTGGATTTATTTTTAACTTTTTGAGGAAACTCCACACTGTTTTCCACAGTGGCTGCACCAGTTTGCCTTCCTACCAACAGTGCACAAGACTTGCTTTTTGTCTACATCCTCATTTGCCATTTGTAGTGACATGAAAATGACAGAAAAAACACATTTTCAAGTTCCTTGCATCTCTACTGGTGTTAGGAGATTTAGAAAATAGTTCCATAGCACTGATGTTGTAATAGGTAGAAAGCCTCTTGTGTCCAGGACTTAGAATTGTGTGTGTTACGTGGTAGGTGCACAACATTGGTAAGTGACCCAATGATGATAGAATTTCTGCACCGCACCCAGGCACATTATATGTAATGGAAAAATACTGGCTGAATTCAATGGAATCTCTTGGAAACTGGAGAAGAATATTAAATTGATGACTTAGAATAAATGTGTTAATATTATGTATATTTAACACTTAATATTGAATGTTTCCATAGAGCCAAATTAAATGTAAAACTCTTGACATGTTTTTATCTGTTTCACTTAGTTTTTCTACACCTCAAAAAATGTTTTTGTTTGTTTGTTTGAAACTAAACCCAATGGATTAAACCATCTGCCTGCTGTTTTCAAAATGAAAAAATTATTTTCTCCCAAATGAATGAGCTATCCTAGAATGTAAACCCTTAGAGGGCAAGAATTAATATTTTCCTGTTATTTAATATTCTTCAAAGGCAAGTGCAAACCCATGCACTCAGGGGACACTAATAAACACCAGCTAATTATGATCAAGCCTCTTGAAACCAGGCTTAAAATAGTTCTTTTTCAGTTTGTCAAAATATTATCTATATTTAGCAACACAAAATTTTTTAAAAAGCTGATAGTTCTTTGTTTTCCAGATTGTCAAAATATTCTCTGTATTTAACACAAAATTAAACAGAAATCCAAACATCTTCTAAATATTTTTTTAAATGTGTAGGTAAAAATCAAAGTTTCTTAATCTCTGGGATTTCACAATTGTTTCCAGTGGTTTTGTCTTATTTTTAGTTTATTTATAATCTCAGTCATAATCAGACTTAATTTCTAGTTTCTTAAGGAATTTCAAAATAAATGTAAAGTTGCTTGTAGTATAAATCTCATTCAACAGAAAACTGCTCTAAGTGCTCATGAAGCATTTTTGAAGAAATAGAATAATCAGAGGCAATAAGAATAGGAATTTAATTGGCTTCCCTGATGTATTAATGATCCTTCTTTAATAATCTCAGATTCTAGCTTTTGGCCAACTCTAAACATGCTCACAGCATTGGGATATAGGATTGCATTTCCACTGCAAAGAGAATGGCTGGGGAAGGCAACAACTTTTCTAAAGCATCTGCTAAGAGTTGGGTGCTTTGTATATTGGCTCATTTAACCCTCAGAACAACTCCATGATAATCTCTCCCATAGCAAGGAGAGATTGCACCAGGTTCCCAAGGACACACAGATGGTAAGTGGAAGAGTGTGAGGTAGCACGAAGGCCGTGTATTCCCAGCACACTGAGCTGGCTCTCTTGATGTTATCCACTAGAACGCTCAGAGCAGTTTTGGCCATTATGCCATGACTACTTGAGACATCAATGGGCAAGGAGATTATTTCATCATGAAAAATTCTATAAAAGAAGAGAATAGTCTGTAGAAGAATTTTGTGTGACCTCTAATACCAGAACAATCCTTAAACTGTGGCACATGAATGGCGTTCTGACTTAGAACAGAATATAGTTTAATGCCATTTATCATTATTAGCTCCTTTCCAGTATTCTTTTTTTTTTTTTAAAGATTTTATTTATTCATTTGAGACACAGAGATACAGAGAGAGAGCGAGCGAGCATGAGCAGGGAGAGAGGCAGAGGGAGAGAGGCAGAGGGAGAGGGAGAAACAGGCTCCCCACTGAGCCAGGAGCCCGATGTGGGGCTCGATGTGGGGCTCGATGTGGGGCTCGATCCCAGGACCCTGGGATCATGACCTGAGCCGAAGGCAGACGCTTAACCATCTGAGCCACCCAGGCGCCCCTCCTTTCCAGTATTCTTGACAGATTACCAAAGAATTGCAAACAGTTCCTTTCTCCCATCTAAACTCATTGTTATGTTCTCTCTAGGTCTAATCTCTCCACAACTGCCATTAACCTTCATCGGGAAGCTGTAAAATGTAACCATAAAATGTTTTTAAGTGTAAAATGTTTGAGGCAAAGGATATAAAGAAAGAATATTATCAAGAACACAATTTGCAATAACTCCTTATGGATGAGTCTGCTATTCTCTACCTCCTTCCAATTTTTTAAATGATCTAAAACTCAGAAACCAGATGATTCACGGAGTTTTGGCAAAATCAGTTTTGCAAAAGTCACATAAAGATATATTCTAATAAAATCATAAAACATCTTAAATATAAAGAATGAAGCTGATGGATTTTTTTTTTAAAGATTTTATTTATTTGACAGAGAGAGATAACAGCGAGAGAAGGAACACAAGCAGGGGGAGTGGGAGAGGGAGAAGCAGGCTTCCCATGGAGCAGGGAGCCCGACGCGGGGCTTGATCCCAGGACCCTGGGATCATGACCTGAGCTGAAGGCAGATGCTTAACAACTGAGCCACCCAGGCACCCCGAAGCTGATGGATTAATAATGCTTTATCTCACACTAGTGATGGTTGTCATAATGTCTCCCTATTTCAGTGGGGTAGTTTTCATTAATACTCAATAGATAATAATGTGTGTGTGTGTATATATATATATGAAATTCCTTTGGGGAAGATGGGCTGAGATACACACACACACACACACACACACGGAATAGAAGGTGTATACACCCCAGAACCCCAGATTCCCCAAAGGACCTTCACTATCAACTTTGAAATCCCTGCTAGCCTCTTCCCAATCAGAGGTTCTCATTGTCATGAATTTTCTGGTTAGCATTTCATTGCTTTTATTTATATCTTCTCACATATGTTTATATCCCTTAATAAGATATTGCTTAGTTTTAAATATTTTTGAGCTTTATGGGAATGGAATCATATTTTTGTATTCTTCTTCAATTTGTTCTTTCCACTTAACACTATGCTCTTGAGAGTCAATTTTGTTATTGCATGTGCTGGCAATTCATTAATTTTCATACGTACATATACTGATATATATATATATATTACAGTTATATATATATAATATATTACGGTTATATATATATATAATATATATATTACAGTTAATTTGTCAATACCACAATTGATTTGTTCATTCTACTGTTGTTGGACTTTTGGGCTACTTCTTTTTTTTTTCTTTTCTATAGTCACAGTGCTCCTGTGAACATTCTTATATCTATGTATAAAAACTTCTCTAGGGCATGTGAATAGGAAGGGAATGTTAGGTCATAGATTATGCTCATCTTCAATTTTATTCGATAATGTCAGCGTTTTCTATAGCAGCACCACTAATTCAGACTCCATATCCTTGTTAACTTGATATTGTCAAACTTTTAAACTTCTGCCCATCTGGTGAGTGTAAAATGGTTTTTCATTGTGCTTTCAATTTGTATTCGAACCGTATCTGAAGAGTTTGAGCATCTTTTCATTTGTTTATTGGCTATTCAGGTTAGTACAGTGATGTTTCTCTTCAAGTTATTGGCTATTTCTTTATTGGGTTGTTTGGCTTTTACTAATTGATTTTTTAGGAGTTAAAAAATATATACTGCATACAAATATTCACTTCATTTTGCTTAAAGAGTGCAGAAGTTCCTAAACTCAGTGAAGTTGAATTTATAATTTTAAAAATTTATGTATTGTGCTTTATGTATCTCAAGAAATCATTCTCTCAGAGTAATAAAGAGTCTCCTAGTTGTTTCCAAAAAGTTTAATCATTTTGCCTTTTATATTCAGATCTTCAATCCACCTCAAATCTATCTCCACCTTCTTTCCTTCTTTTTGGTAGGGTATAAGGTAGATATTTATTTTTTTCCCCAGAATACCTAACCAGTTACCATAACACCATTTATTGGAAATCTATTCCCCACCAATCTGCGCAGCCAGCTCTAAACCATATATATGTAGATTTCCTTCTAGGCTTTCTATTCTTTTCTACTGATCAGATCTGCCTATTCCTTGTCTATCTCTTCATTAATACTACCTGGTCTTAATGTTTAAGTTTTGATATCTGTTAAGGCAAATCCTCCTCCCTTATTGTTCCTTTTAAGGAATACTTTGGGCCCTTAATCTTTCATATAGATTTTGCAATTGCCTTATCAATTTTCAGTTATATACATGAACACCAAAACATGCTGAAATTTTTTTTTTTTTTTTTTAAAGATTTTTTATTTATTTATTTGACAGAGAGAGACACAGCGAGAGAGGGAACACAAGCACGGGGAGTGGGAGAGGGAGAAGCAGGCTCCCCGCAGAGCAGGGAGCCCGATGCGGGACTCGATCCCAGGACCCTGGGATCATGACCTGAGCTGAAGGCAGTCGCTTAACCAACTGAGCCACCCAGGCGCCCAACATGCTGAAATTTTGACTGGAATTGTATTAAATCTATATATCAATTTAGGCAATTAAGAAGATTTGACTTGTATATGATATTAAGGTTTTCAGTCTTTGAATATGGCATATTTCTCCATTTATTTAGCTTTTTATTTATTTTTTTATTATTATTTTTTTAATGATGCTCACTCCACTGGCTTTTTTTTTTTAAGACAGAGAGATAATGAGAGCAGGAACGCAGGAACACAAGAAGCAGTGGGAGTGGGAGAGGGAGAAGCAGCCTTCCCATGGAGCAGAGAGCCCAATGTGGGGCTTGATCCCAGGACGCTGGGATCATGACCTGAGCTGAAGGCAGATGCTTAATGACTGAGCCACCCAGGCGCCCCTCCATTTATTTAGCTTTTTAAAAATATATTTCAGTAAAGGTTTATGATTTTTACCATAAAAGTCTTATTCATTGTTGTGAAAGCTTAGTAACTTTCAAGCAGGGGATATTTCCCAATTCCTACTTCAGATGTGACTATGAAGAACAGTGGTCATGGAGGCACCTTTCAGAAGGAGGAACTGCTAAGATCAAGGAAAAATTCCCAAGGGAACTCTTTTGTGAGCACAGAAGAGTTCAATCAAGGATCTTCCATTTTCCATCCCCTGCCCACCTCAGGGTATAGAACTTATATGGATTCTGCAGCAGGATTTAATGATTGGTGATTTCTGATGTTTCTTATTCTTCCCCTTTCTAAATGGAGTTTTTACCGTAGTCATCCTGATTCAACTCCACTGTTGTATTTTGCATGTTAGGAATGTAGATAACCTGTGTTCTTCATTCACAAACCACTGAGCCTGTGACCACTGTATGTGATCTTAAAGTCAGAAATGAATAAAACAATCAAAAAAAGCTGTGTTATGTCCCTTTTGGGGAAGCAGTGAATGTATCCTATGTGTGAAAAGAGTAAAAAGGTTATCAGATTCCTGCCTCAAACTATATACAATTTTTAACTCAAAATGGATCACAGACTTAAATATAAGAGAACAATAAAACTATTAGAAGAAAATATAGGTGTAAATCCTTGTGACCTTGGATTAGGCAATGGTTTCTTTGATATGAGTTGAAAAGCACATGTAGCAAAAGAAAAAAGGCAATTAGACTTCAAAAATAAAAAAAAACTACCAAGTATGCAAAACTGATTTAACATTTGGAAATCAGTGAATGTAATCATCACATCAACATACTAGAGAAGAAAAATTACATGATCATATAAATAGATGCAGAAAAAGCATTTGATAAATTCCAACACCTATTCATTATAGAAATTCCCAGTAACTAGGAAGAGTGGGGAATTTTCTCAACTCAGTAATCTAAAAAATCTATAGCTAGCATCATATGTAATGGTGAGAAGCTCAAAGCTATCCCATCAAGATCAGGAACAAGGCAAGAATGAACCCTCTCATCACTGCTTTTCTTTCTTTCTTTTTTAAATTCATATTTTTTTTTTTTTTTAGATTTATTTATTTGTCAGAGAGAGAGACAGAGAAAGCTCAAGCAGGAGGAGCATCAGGTAGAGGGAGAAGCAGGCTCCCCACTGAGCAGGGAGCCCCATGTGGAACTTGATCCCAGGACCCTGAGATCATGACCTTAGCCGAAGGCAGATGCTTAACTGACTGAGCCACCCAGGTGCCCCTTGTCACTGCTTTTCAACATCATAGTGGAAATTCTAGCCATTGCAATAGTACAAGAAAACAAAATAAAAGGTATAGACTGGGAAGGAAGAAATAAAGCTGTGTTTGTTTGCAGATGACATGATTATCTATGTAGAAAATCTGAAAGAATCCACAAAAAACTGCTGGAACTAATAAGTGATTATAACAAGATTGTAGGATACAAGGTCTATATATAAAAGTCAGTTACTTCCTCTATACCAAAAAACGAAAAAGTAGAATTTGAAATACAAAAATTTACATTAGCACTCCCCAAAATGAAATACTTAAGTATAAATCTAACAAAATATACATAAGATCTATATATACAATGAAATATCATCACACACCTTTATGAGGAAGATTATAAAACTCTGATGAAAGATGTCGAAGAAGAAGTAAACAAATGGAGAGATACCCCATATTCATGGACAAGAACTCAGTATTGTCAAGATAGTTCTTCCAACTTCATCTATAAATTCAGTGCCATCCCAATCAAAATACGAGCAAGTTATTTTGTTGCTATCAACAAGCTGATTTTAAAGTTCATGTGGAGAGGCAAAAGACCCAGAATAGCTAATATTAAATATTGAAGAACAAATTTGGTGGGCTAACATTACCTGACGTCAGGACTTATTCTGAAGATATAGTAATTAATGACAGTGTGGTATTGGTGAAAGAACAGACTAATAAATAGAACAGAATAGAGAACCCAGAAATAAATCCATATAAATATATTCAGTGATCTTTGACAAAGGAACAAAGACGATACATTGGAGCAAATACAGTCTTTTCAACAAGTGCTGCACAACTGAACATCCACATGCAAAAAAAAAAAAAAAATCTAAACACAGACCTTACACCCTTCACAAAAATTAACTCAAAATGGATCATAGGCTTAATTGTAAAATGGAAAACTATGAAACTATTAAAAGATAACATAGAGAACTTAAATGACCTTGGTTATGGTGACAATTTTTTAGATAAAGCACCAAAGGCATGATCCATGAAAGAAATAATTGATAATCTGGACTTTATTAAAATTAAAAACTTCTCTGCAAAGACAAAAGAGTGAGAAGATAAGCCACAGACTGGGAGAAAAAATTTGCAAAAGAAATATCTGATAAAGGACTGTTAACCAAAATACAAAAGAGCTCTTAAAACTCAACAATAAGAAAACAACCCATCTAAAAAATTGACCAAAGATCTTTAATAGATACCTCTTTAATAGATACCTTATCATATTTGGAAATCAGTGAATGTAATCATCACATCAACATACTAGAGAAGAAAAATTACATGATTTTACATATGATAAATATACATATGAATATACATATGATAAACATATGAAAAACAATATACATATGATAAACATATGAAAAGATGCTTCACCTCATTTGTCATCAGAAAAATGCACATTAACACAACAATAAAATATCACTGCCCACCCATTAGAATGGTCAAAATCCAGAACATTGAAAACACCAAATGCAGGGATTTGGATTTTACCAATACCACACTGTCTTTTTTTTTTTTAAGATTTATTTATTTGATAGAGAGAGACACAGTGAGAGAGGGAGCACAAGCAGGGGGATTGGGAGAGGGACAAGCAGGCTTGCTGCAGAGCAGGGAGCCTGATGCGGGACTCAATCCCAGGACCCTGGGATCATGACCTGAGCCGAAGGCAGACGCTTAACTGACTGAGCCACCCAAGCGCCCCAATACCACACTGTCTTAATAACTGTATCTTTATAGTAAGTCTTGAAGTCAAGGAATGTTCTCTAACTTCTCCTTCAGTATTAAATAATGAATGAATATGGGAACTGTCATTCATTGCTAGTGGGAACACAAAATGATACAGCTACTTTGGAAGATATTTGGCAATTTCCTACAAAAGTAAACATACTCTTACCATATAAGCTAGTGATCATGCTTATTGGTATTTAAGCAAAGGAGTTGAAAACTTACGTCCACAGAAAAATCTGAACATGGATGTTTATAGCAGCTGTATTCATAATTGTCAAAACTTGAAGCAATCAAGATGCCCTTCAGTAAGTGAATAGGTAAATAAATTGTGGTACAGCCAAACAGTGGATTGTTATTCAACACTAAAAAGAAATGAGCTATCAAGCCATGAAAAAACATGAAGGAAACTTAAATGCATGCTACTAAGTGAAAGAAGCCAGTCTGGAAATACTATATATTGTATGATTCCAACTATATGATGTTCTGGAAAAGGGAAAACTATGGAGACGGTAAAAAGAGCAGTGGTTGCCAGGATTTAAGGGGAAGGAAAGATGAACAGTTGGAGCACTGAGGATTTTTAGGGTAGCAGAATTACTCTGTATGATACTATAATGGTGAATATGTTATTATGCATTTGTCCAAACCAGTAGACCGTACAACACCAAGAGTGAACTGTAATGTAAACTATGTCTTTCGGGTGATGATGGTGTCATTGTAAGTTCATCAGTTTTAACAAATGTACCACTTTGATGGGGGGGATGTTAATAATGGAGGAGGCCATGTATAAGTGGGGGCAGGATGGGAAATCTTTGTAGCTTCTAGTTAGTTTTCCTGCAAACCTAAAATTGCTCTAAAAAGTAAAATCTATTTAAAATTCAAAAACTTTTGGGCCTCAACAGACATTATAAAAAAAGTGAAAATATAATCCACAAAATGGAAGAAAATATGTGTAAATAATACATTTGACTAGAAACTTGTGTTCAGAATATATAAAGAACTTTTACAAATGAACAACAAAACCAGCACATATAGTCCAATTTAAAAATGGGCCAATGATTTGAGTAGATATTATCCATAGGAGATATACAAATGGCCAATAAGCACATTAAAAGGTGCTCCATATCATTACTCATTAGAGAAAAGATAAAACCACAGTGCCATACCACTTCACACCCACTAGGATTGCTAAAACAAGGTAGACAATAACAAATGTTGCCAAGGATGTGGAGAAATTGACAGTTACATGCATTGCTGGTGGGAATGTAAAATTTTGTAGCCACTTTGAAAAACGGTTTGGCAGTTCCTCAAAATAGGATACATAGAGTTACCATTGTGACCCTTGATTGACGGATAGAGGCTGTATCTCTTAAGGGAGATTTTATGTTTGGTTCTTTTAGGTGTTTTAGAGGAGTATTACAAGTTAGGAACTACTTTTTATGTTGATATCTCAAATTTCTGGACCATGATACAGGCCTGTATTTCCATATTCTCCAACAGTAGAGCTGGTATTGTTTTTTTTTTTTAATTTAAATTCAATTAATTAACAGAGTGTATTATTAGTTTCAGAGGTAGAGTTCAGTGATTCATCAGTCTTATATAATACCCAGTGCTTATTACATCACGTGCCCTCTAGAGCTGGTATTTTTTAAATTTCTTTTTTATTTTTTTAAGATTTATTTATTTGAGAGAGAGAGAACGTGAGCATGTGGGGGGACCGGCAGAGGGAGAGAATCCTTTAAGCAGACTCCCTGCTGAGTACAGACCTCAATGCAGGGCTTGATCCCTGAACCAAAACTAAGAGTTGGTTGCTCAACCTACTGAGCCATCCAGGTGCCCCTATTTTTTTTTTTTAAAGATTTATTTGAGAGGGAGAGAAAAGGGGGAGAAGCAGAGAGGGAAAGAGAATCTCAAGCAGACTCCCCGCTGAGCATGGAGCCCACTGCAGGGCTGGATCCCAAGACCCTGACCTGAGCTGAAATCAAGAGTCGGTCACTTAACTGACTGAGCCACCCAGGCGCCTCTGTTTTTTTTTTTAAACCTGAGGTATAGACTGGGATTGAAAATAGATAATATGTGATTAAAAGTTGGAGATTTGGTATTTTTTTAGCTTCCTCTTTCTCTGAAAAACTTTTTTTTTTTTTTTTAAAGAAAAGCAGACTGCCACATGCAGAGCCTCATTTGGTTGTGTCTGGAGTCTTGGAAGCTTGACTACCCTATGTTCTCCTACAAATGGACCTTGAGAGTTTGTTTGGAGGTTCTAACAGGGGAGTGCAGCTATTTGTATACCTTTGACCCAAGAGTGGTCCTTCTCAATCGGGGAAGGTCGTTCTCTTTGACCCAGTCTCAGCTTGGGGAGTAATGCACGTGGAGCAGTGAGGGAGGACAGGGACACTCGCCTAGTGAGCCAGATCTGCTGAATCAACCCTGGCAGTCATTGAGGTGACAGATGTTGTAGCAAGATCACCCTCACAGGGCGCCTGAGTGACTTAGTCTGTTGGGCATCTGCCTTCGGCTCAGGTCATGATCCCAGAGTCCCGGGATTGACTCCCGCATTGGGTTCCCTGCTCACTGGGGAGTCTGCTTCTCCCTCTGCCCCTTCCCCCTGCTCACACATGCTGTCTCTCAAATAAAGGAATAAGATCTTTTTTTAAAAAAAAAAGATCGCCCTCACATCCTCTTTCTTGGAAATTTTTGAAAATTTCTGATTATAGGGGGACTCCATTATAACTACCTACATTTAGGCCCAAAGCCATGTGTTCTGTCCTTATTTGGCCTTATTAAAACACAGCCTTGCTTTTGGTGAATAATGGATGTTTTCAATGCAGTAAAAAGCTCAGAGATGGCTCACCACTCGGGTTTTCAGTTTCCTCTTTATTTTTGGCCCCCAGAGATTTTGCTTACTTTTTTTGGATCATACATTCATTTAAAAGAATTTAAAAAATGATCCATATTTCTAGGTGTTTTATAGTGGCGGGTTTTCTTAGGAAATGTAAGTAAGCCACTATCCTGATAGAGAAGGAAGTTAAGTTAGCATTCTGTATGAGATGCCACATCACCAGGGGATATCTATGATAGTCCATCAATGGATATTGGGTAAATACTATCTAATAGGTCTAAATCTTCACTACAGTATTATTTTGGCCCTGTTTATCTAGATTTCTAATTTTAACATAAAGTTGAATGGATTATATAATCCTGGGTTTGAAAAAGAAAAGTTAAAAATGGGTAAGACATAGCATGAGATGAGAACTATGTACATTTTACTGAAAAGTTATATTAAATAAAATTATGTACACTGTATTATCCTATATGGGTACCATATTATGTACTAGATATTATATATCTAATATGTATATTATGATAACACACACAGTAATGCTGGTTTAATCTGCCAATTTCTCCTCATCTAGGAACTGATGAAAACACTTCACCAAATATAAGTAAGTGAATAGTCTTTGTTCAAACTCAGCTAGGGCTCCCCTTCTTCCATTGTCCTAAGTTCTCCCCTTCATTTATCCTTCAGGCCCTTCTGTGCTGTGAGATTCCTTCTTATACCAGGGACCCGAAGGCACCAGAAAATACACAGATCTTTTTTGTACTTGTTCAAAGTTCTCTATAAAATGCTTTTTTTTTTTTTTTTAAGATTTATTTATTTATTTGAGAGAGCGAGAATGAGAGAGAGTACATGAGAGGGAGGAGGGTCAGAGGGAGAAGCAGGCTCCTCGCTGAGCAGGGAGCCCGATGCGGGACTCGACCCCGGGACTCCAGGATCATGACCTGAGCCGAAGGCAGTTGCTTAACCAACTGAGCCACCCAGGCGCCCTCTATAAAATGCTTTTTATCCATTGTGCTCTGCACTGTGCTCTGTAGAATCTGGTGTTGATTACTTGATAATCTAGGAATACATTCCTTCTATATTTGCTTATCTCTGAAGCTTTTTTGTCTTTTTCAAATCTTTGCCAGGTGTGATCTCTGTCCAACTGTCTCTCACCTTGTTGGTAGGAGGGGTATCTGAAACACCTTATCTTTGACAGGTGGAGACACTCCTTGACCAGGGTCTGACCTAAAATTACATTTCCTTTCTGGCACAATGAGGGACATACAGGCCCTTCTTTTATAGAACAAGTTAACATTCTCCTTATTTGCAGAGGCTCAGAGGAGTGCTGGATAACCCATTTTATTATCCTCACTCAGCGGGCAACACAAGCTCTCAGCCTGTAGGTTCTGATGACTCATTCAGGTCCCAGGAGCCCGGTTATTCACCCAAGAGGGAATTGATATGTTTTCTGTTGTTAATGTTTGAGAAAATCAATGCTCTGTAGCATATATACCTACCTTAAAAAGCACAGTGAACTGAATATCTTTGCTTCTAGGTTTGACCATCGGAGAAGTAAGTATTAGTCCTGGTATGACTTTAAGCAACAATGTTTCTCCTATAATAGAGGGAGGAGGGCAGTGGAATTTACATTTCAACCAAAAGCAAAAAGAGCAGTATTTAGTCTCAGCTAACAGACTTTTCTGAAGCCCTATTGTAACTTAAGCACACTGGTGGCAGCTTTTTACTCAAAAATACTTGTTACAGAGCACATACCACTAAATGAACCAAATGTACAAAGTGGGGTTTTCTGTTTAAATAAATAAGCACGATTTGACATCTGGTGAAAATATCTCCGCAGCACCCTTTGTTCTCTTTAGCTTACATTGACGAGGTTTTAAAGTTGAGAAACTGCCCTGTTAGGAAAGGAAGCACATGAAGAAACATGACTATTAGTTTTCCTTCACTGCGAATGTCTGAAAATTTCACATCTAGAGTCTGTAGTTATTATGGGGTTTGGCGTGTGGGTGGCTGAAAATATGGTACTTGGCCTTTTGGTGCCAAACTTTCACGTAGCTTCAGCTGTCTGTATACAAAAGACATGGCAGAACGTGTTGCTTTACTTTTAATATTCGGAATTGTTCGCCTTGCCAGTGGAATAGTGAATATGTGGATGGTACTGTTGATCTTGGAGCCTGCCAGTCTCATAGAATCTTAATTGATGAAGATGCTGTTAGGAACCGAGTGAGCATGTGGGTGGGGGATGGCTTAGGGAAAGTCTGCACATTAGAAAACGCTGCCCTGGACGCCATTTCCTCTTGTATCCCCTCTTTACCCTCCACATACCCAATTTTCTGTGTTTCCCATTTCCTGCCTCAAATTAATGTCTTGGATTTACTCTGGCCCCTAATCCTAATGTAGGTAGAAAGTATATGACAGATTTCAAAGATACTAAATGGCCATTCTTTGGTTGATATTTCTTTATATTTTCTTAGGTTCTGGGAAATGAAAATAAATGATCTGGAAGCCTCAGCTACTGGACAACTTTCTCTGGAAGTTGGAGATCGTAAAGGCCTTGCACCTGAAGTGAGCTGTGAGTCATGAGCCGTGATCCACAGTGGCTGTTTTTCTTTCTGTCTGCATGTCTGTCTTCCTTGCTTAGCTTTCTCTTTCCTTTCCTCATGATTTTCTTCCAGCTCTGTTCCCTTTCTCTGTATTTCTGTCTTGTTAAATGGAGAGCTATGAAAGCCTTATGTCCCAGGGAAATTGTGAAGAATAATGGGGTGGCTAAGTTGTGTTATCTAGGGAAGCTGTGAAAATCACATCTCGGGAGAGTTTAAAAAAACAGTGTCAATATGAGATGAACCTCTGCAAGGTTCTGTCTTAAAGAGGCTGGAGCTTGGGATATAACCACTAGAGCTCAGGCTGCAACACACAGCCCATTTCTCACATCAGAGGTGAATTCCACGTATGGATTCCAGTCTAGGAAAGACTAAGGGACACTGTGTCTTCTTTATTCTTGGTCACATCCATAAACCTTCCTTTTCCTCCAAGAAGCCTGTCCTTCCTGTGTTTGCAGGCTTTTTTTCTGGAGTGGGTTTGATATAGGATCATTAAGAAGGAATACTTAGTACAGTGAAAACAAGGGCTTCGTATAGTTTCCATCATTGTTTGTGCAGCAAATATTTATTGACTCTCTCCGTGGACTTGCCTATCAAGCACTGGCGATGTAAAGAAAAGTAAGATGGATTTCTTTCCCCTGAGATGCTTACTGTCTGGGGGAGGTAAGACCAACTACATAATTTGCGACTTTGCAGGATTTGTGGGGTCCAAAATGAAAACTCGGAGCTCTTTGCTGAGAAGTTATTAAGAAATTCACTATTTGACAGTAGAGCACTAAGCCAAGCACCCTTCTGAGCATGGGGCTCTGCAAGCCTGCAGGTAGAACGCCATGAGGCTGGCTGGGAGTGGGGGAGAGAAATGATGCATACTGATACCGTGCTGGGCGAAAGGGCCCAGGGGAGCTCTGTACAAAGTCTTCTGGTGGCACTGGGGAGGGAGGGGTCTCCCCAACTCAAGGAGGAGTGAGACTTCCTAGACTTCCCTCTCAGAGGTTTCTCTTCTTATCTCAGTGTCACTAATGGACTTCAGAAATAATGTATTTCTCACTCTTTCTCTGGGACACAATCACCAACAGCTTTGTCTTGCCAGACTGAGCGTACTTTAATATGGAAATCCTTCCTTGTTCTGCCAAAAAAAAAATTTTTTTTTCTTTTTTTTTAAAGATTTTACCTATTTATTTGAGAGAGAGAGAATGAGAGAGAGAGAGCACATGAGAGGGGGGAGGGGCAGAGGGAGAAGCAGACTCCCCGCCAAGCAGGGAGCCTGATGTGGGACTCGATCCCGGGACTCCAGGATCATGACCCGAGCTGAAGGCAGTCGCTTAACCAACTGAGCCACACAGGCGCCCTGCCAAAAAAAAAATTTAAGTCATCGTACTATAAAAACTAACACACAACAATAAAATAATATTTTAAAGGAGTCAGTGAAGAAAATAAAGCAAAGATAACGTAAGCGTAGGAAGAATAAATAAAGGCAGTAATGAGATAAGTATGCATTCTATGGGATGCTTTACATTTGCTAGAGATTGGCTGCAAAGTTAATTTTTTAAAAAACTGTGGTAAAATAAACATACCATAAAATTTACCATTTTACCTATTTTAAAGTGTGTAGTTCAGGGACACTGGGACATTCACATTGTTCTGCAACCATCGCCTCCATCCATGTGCAGAACTTTTTCATCATCCCAAACTGAAACTACCTATTAAACAGTAACGTCTCGTTTCTCTCTCTCCAGCCCCTGATAATTACCATTTTACTTCTCTCTATGAATCTGAGTGCTTTAGATATCTTACGGAAGTGAAATCATACAGTACTTGCGCCCTTCTGTGACTGGCTTCACTTAGCATATGTAGTCAAGGTTCATCCATGTTGTAGCCTGTGTGAGAATTTCACTACTTTTCAAAGCTGAATAATATTCTATTGTATGTATATGCCACCCTTTGTTTATTCATTCATCCATCAGTGGACACTTAGGTTACTTCCACCTCTTGGCTGTTGTGAATAATACTGCTGTCAACATGGGTGAACAAATACCTGTTTGAGTCCTTGCTCTCAATTCTTTTGGATGTTTACCCAGAGTGGAGTTGCTGGATCATATGGTAGTTCTATGTTTAATATTTTGGGGAATAGCAAATTTAGTTTTGAGGTTTCTAGCCGTCTTCTCCAGAAAGGAAACATAATAAATTATATGATTCCCAGTGCTCTCAAGGTAAACAGGGACCAGTTAGTTGTTTGTGAGACTAGAAAAAACTTTCTCCCATGGGTACTTATGAAGAGGGTGCTCTGTGTTTCGATGAGCGACAGGATGCATAGTCGCCTCAGAGTAAAGGTAACAACAGTGTGTTTCCGGGGCTGTTCAGTGCAGACGATGGCACAGGGGCCAGAGCACAGGTCGGTGATGCAGACCATGCGGTCAGGCTTGGAGTGGGGCTGGATCCTCTTCGGATGGCAATTCAGAAGAAGAAAATGGTCAGCAGGGGAGAGAGAAATTAAGAAACGCATCTAAGGGAAAAGGGAATTTTCTTTAAGAAAACGTTCTGAGCACATTGCAATTTAGAAAGGAGCATTTTTTCCCGCCAGGATAAACTGTTCTTTATTTCCCTCTGTGGCAAACCGTATTGCTGATTAACCACTGCTTTCGTAAACTGTAAGTGGGCCATTCAAGCCGCCTCACCGCCGCTTAATGTCCTGTACTGAGCTTGCTCTTCCCGCATTCCCCACCTAGTGTTTTGCTTTTATTAGAAATTCACCTCGCCTTGTCTACTGAGGGGAAGGAAAAGGGAAATCACACCCCAGAGCTCGGCGAGCCCATAAAATGGCAGAGCTTCCTGGAGAAGGCTGCCCTGAACCCCAAGGCCCTGGCTGCCGGCACTGTAATGAAATGCATGACTACGGAAGACAATAATAATTGCAGCAACGGCTCATTCCAGCTCCCGGATGATTTGGTGCTGTCAGGAGTGCGCTGTCCTCTGACATCCCAGGAGGCGAACGGCACCAGTGACTGCAGGCCCTGATTGGGGCAGTGAAATATTGCTGGCAAAAATTAAAAGGTCCCCGTGTCAAAATAATTCATGATATGCATATCTTCCATTCTGATGAAACGGCTGATATCCGGATTAGCAAGATAATAAAACTGATCAGGCTACAGTTAAACAATTTAAGTTGGAGAGCTGTTCATTTTGTAGGTGTCACTTGTCAGATCAAGGGGTCAAAGCAGAATGAAAGGCTCTCCCCGGTAACCTTCCGATGATGTGGATCTGGAATGTTCTTCATGATTTGTCCAAAGTTTTCATCATCGGGCTGCCGACTAGCATTACTGCGGCAGGCTGTGTTCTGACATTCAAATCCCCGGAATGACAGGTTATTAGGAGAGGAGAACAGGCTCTACATACATTAAGCGCCATATCTCTGACCTGTAATGTGAACTGATAGTGATATTGTAATTGAGTGCGTCTGAAAAAAAGGAGGGGGGAGTCTTTATTAAAACATGGGAATAGAAAGGAAAGCATTTATATTTCTGATGATTTGTGGGTTTGTAAAATAAGCTTTTTGGTGATGATTTATTTTCCATTTCTAGAAGGCTGAGTGGTGTGCATAGTGTTTATTTGGTGTAACAGTTATTAAACTAAGATAACACGAACTCTCTCAGCCTCTCTCCACATGCTGAGCAGGCACAGATCAAAAGAGATTTGTTCTATTAAAGGCAGTAGCTTTAAAATGAACAAAATGGGCCCAAGTACAACCCAAGGCCAGGACGACTCCTCAGGATGTTTGCCTTAGAGCTCTGGCTTCATGCGCTGCTCTGCCTGAGGCTGAGCTCTCTCTCCTCCACAAGCCCAGCCAAGGAGGCTGGGCGGCCTCCCTTATTGGTGTCAGCGACTCCACTGTGGGGTGGTGTCATGCACTGGGAAACTAATTTAATGTGCATTAACGGGGTCTTAGGTGATACCTTTCAGCTTTCTCATGAAATACCCTAGTCTTAGGGAGTGAGGCAGGCAAATCACTGAATTCAGTGGTGGCTGTGGGTCCCCAGAAAGAGCCTGACTCTTTGGTGACCATAAAGAGACTCAGTGGGTAGGGGCACCTGGTTGGCTCGGTCGGTTGAGCGTCCCAACTCTTGGTTTCAGCTCAGGTCATGATCTCGGTCAGGGTCATGGGATTGAGCCCCACATTGGGCTCTGTGCTCAGTGGGAAGTGTTCTTGGGATCCTCTCTCTCCCTTTCCCTTTGCCCCTCCCCACCCCCTAAAATAAATAAATCTTTAAAAAATAAAAAAGAAACTCAGTGTGTGTGTACATGTGTGCATGTATGTGTGTGCACACACATGTACATAGGTGCGTGCATGTGTAGTGTGTGTGTGTGTGTGTGTGTGTGAGAATGTATACATGTTTGGGATCTTCTACTGATTTCATACGGTAAGGATTGCCCAGAGAAAGTTCTAATAATATTAGCGCTCTACCAGGCATTGGGAAACTGAGGTTCTGGGTTGAATTTTAGCAATGACACACTAAGTGACCTTGGGCAAGTTAACCAGCACCTCCATCTGTAAAATGCAGTAATAGTTGTCATGATGCTGTGGTAAGGGAGAAATGACATGATGGGCATGAAAGCCATTATAAACTACAGTACGAACATAAAATATTATCGTTAAACTAAGAATAGGACTGACACATGTTTAGCCCCATGCAGGTGTTAGGGGTTATCACATCTACATTTTTTGGATATAATTGTAGGAGCCTTAATGCAGATGCTTCAATATTTGAAGTATATTCTATAAAAATACCCCCCCCCCCAATGAAATATGGTAACTTAGAATATTTTGGACACAGTTATCTTCAGTCTCTGTTTAGTTCTCAGTATTACAATAATCACCTATTTTTCACTTTATGAATTTTTTGTGTGTATGTGTGTAAAAGTTTCACTGCAGAAGAGGCATCAAAGCCTTCCCCAGAATCGAAGCTAGTGAATATTGCTCTTCTCGTTTTACAGATGGTGGTATAACAAGGTGTTCAGAAATGCCAGTAGTGAGTCAGCAAGAGAGAGAGTAGAGGCAAGGATGATCCAGGATTTCTGGCTTAAGAAACTGGGTGAATGATGGTGACATTTTTAGAGATAATGAATGCTGGGAGAGGGACAGTTTCTGGGAATAAAAAATAGGAGTTCCGTTTAGGACAGATCAAGTTTGAAATGCCTATGATGTTATGTGTTTTCCTGCTATAAGTTGAAGGATAGTATCCCTGAATGATTTACTTTTATATTCACATAGGAGAAATGTTATAAATTAATTAACTTACAAATGTTATAAATGAATTTTAGTTAAGTAGATAAATTACAAAAAATAAATCAAGGAGTTGCTTCAATCCGATAAACACATCGATGTATAAGGCCCTGTGTCTAAAGAATACATAAGCAGCTTCTCCATGTGAGAAAAAAATACAATAGTAGAGAGTAGTGGTCATTGTGGGTGAGGGTAATTGAAGAACGCTTCCTGGAGGAGGTTAGTTTAGAAGGAGACCAAGGGAGATGGGTTGATGGATGGGAAATACAAGGGCATTTCAGAGGAGAAGACATCATCAATAACTACTTCAAATATGCATCTGGATGGAGGCCTATCAAAACATGAATTTCTCATTTAACAAGTAGAGTAAATGGTTAAGTAGAGACAGAAGCAAAATTGAAATAATGGAAGAGCAAGAAGAGCTAGTATTTTAGGAATAGCTGTGTGGAGTGATGTCTGTGTGAATTCATGTATACTGGATACTTTTTCAAGGTCTGTCAGGAACTGTGAGTCAAGGACAGGTGAATGAAGCCATGTTACAAATTCAATGAGCAAACTTAACTCTTACACACATATACAAACTGATCAAATATAAATTACCGATGGATTTCTGGATGGAAACTAATCCCAGGTACTGGGATCTTGGATAGCCAGAGGCCAACTCTCTACACCTGTTTATGATGTGTATGCACGGCTCATGTTTGGCCACCAGGGCGCCTCCCAGTCTGGTGATATAGGAGAGACAGGAGAATTGAGAGTGAAAGTGTTTGGATAAACACTGCTAGTAAATAAAATATTTTGTGCCAGTCCATTTACAAATTTGTCTAAGGCTACTGAGTAGCTGGAAGTAGTTTTGCTATGTCCTAGGCTAATTCACACATTGGGAAGATCTGGCTCAGTCTAAGCTATTTATATCAGTGTAGATATTTTGATTTATTAAGCCAAAGGACTTGTTAGTAGCAGGTATGAGAGGGTCAGTCTGTTACCTTGTTCCCAGTTTAGGGGGCATTTTAGACAGATGTTAATTTAAGGTTAAGGGCTAGCTGGCCTTACATGAGATGTCCAATGAGTATGATTCCACTATACTTGTAATTTGAAAAATAATATATCAAAATTGGTTTTTATATGTTCAGGAAGGGTTGTCAATGTCTATTGTGCAGGACATTGTAAGAGAGAGTGAAAGAAGGGAGGGACATATGACTGATGGTATCACCTAGTCTTGCTGCGGCTGAGATCTTCCATAGGAGGACCCATTCTATTATTGGATATCCAGTTGGTGTTTTTCAAAAGAAGTAGTTAATCTTGTTACCACCTGTAACAGCTGAGTTGAGACAGAAATCTTCCTGAAGTGATATACTCCAGTACTTATTTACAGATGATCATAATTCCATAAAAGGTAAAAGCGAAGTTGAAAATAAAATTAAATTTGGTCAACTCTCTGTTTATGTTGGAAGTATACGTAAAAGAAAACTTCAACTTAAATGTCTTGCCAGGACCAGCACAGATAACATTGTCTTATACAGGATCTGTAGTGTTATTTGCATACTTGCATGCTGAAATTATTTTTCATTTTCAATCAGATGTGAAATATTTAATCAGATGTTCATTGTTGATCAGAAACTTTTAGGTTATATTGATAAAATGTTTACAAACTCCCATACCATAGATCTAAAATGTTTCAGGATTTCCCAGTATGCGAAGTCAAAGTGGAGAGCATCCTGGGAAGACCTAATTTAGTTCTAAGGAATTCCCTTAAACCAGACCTTTGGGCTTCTTTTTTCACCTTCCATCTTTTGTTGGCACAGTATTCTTGGCCTTTATTTTTAAAATTTCTTTACCTTTATTATCATTATTTTATTTAGTCCCATAATAGATAGAAGGGAACACTTCTAAGTATGTATCCTCCACTTATCAGAAAGAGAGTAACTAGGAGAGAGAGCTGGGGCTGTTTAGGATTGTAGTTCACAACAGTCTGAGGGACGATATGGTCTAACTTAATTTCATAGGGATCATCTTTATACTTATATTTCTTTATTGAAGAATTTGTAACATTTCAAACAAAATAAATGAGATACCTCTGTTACCTTCCTAATGGGAGGCATTACAGTTTGGTGGAATGAAGCACGTGCTCTGAACCCAAATCTCCGTACCATAGCTGTGTGATTTTTGGATGGGATACTTATATCTCACTGTGCTTCAATTTCTCCATCTGTGAAATGAGGAACAGTAATAAATGGTAAATCATCTCATAGGGTTAGTGCAAGGGTTAAATTAGTTATTTAATGCACAGCACTGACTAGTGTTGGCTAGTACTATTATTTTTCACCATTTTCCACTGTGAGCTCATTACCCTCACTGGCTCTTGGTGAGATAGGACTTCACTTTTTTCTCTTATTCCTTTGAAATTTAGGGGCCCATGCCAACTATTATTTTTGTTGTGTGTTTGGAGCTTTATAATTTAATACATTATTTAGCAGCACTGCTAAACATCTCCTTAAGGCACTAAAATAGAAGTTTTCCTATTGATCAAACTCTAGGAGGGGTAGGTGAGATGGTGAAGACTGGGAAGGAAGATGGCCCCCAAGGGGAAGAGAAAGCCAGTAGGAGAGCTAGGGGCTGGAAACAAACTTCAAAGGAAGCTACCCTTTTGCTGTGCTCTGCTAGGCATCTGTCCCCACATGCTCAGATCTGGCCGAGTTGCTCACTGGGTCCTTCCTTCTCCAGGAGCAAGTGGACAGTATATGCATGTGATTCTGCGTCTCGCCTACAGGGGGCAACACCGCAGCTCTGGTCATTTGTCTGTATCCTCATGTCCCCTCCTATTTCCTTTCTGAAATACATTGTTTTTACAGCCCATCTAATTTGGCTGTAAGCTCTGCCAGCCTCGTTGTCATTTTAATATATATTATTTCAGTTTTTCACACAATCTGTAATTTATTTTATTGACTTTCTAATAAATAGGGGGGCAAAGCTCTTATTTCCATATGGACTGTGCATTTTGGAGAAGCTTCTCATGGCTCGATACTAGAGCAAATCCACTCTAGCTCATTTTCATCCCTCCCATTTGAGGTTTATGTGTCTCTCCTCTCCTAATTTTTCATTAGAATATAGTAATAGTCTGAGGAAAGGGTGATCTGATAATGTGATATATTTCATTATGTTCTTATGGTAAGGGCAGCGTCTACAGTGGGAGAGCACCACTAAGTTTTCAGCACGGTAATTTATTCTGCAGCATTTAAATGCTGTAATTTTCACACGGAGGCACATGCTGCCACATCTATCTTCCCCTGGACCAGTCTGTCTTGCTCTTTCCTTTTCATCTGTTTTGTTTTTGCATATTTTTTTCATAAATTCGACAGATGGCCTCTTGATGAATCCTTGATAATACTGTCATGTAAAGCAGCTAAGACTAGAAATCATCTCACAACAATTTTTCATTGCAAAGGGAAAATTGAACAGAGACAAACATCGCTAAGTCCATAACAACAGCCACAAAATATCCACTTCGTGTAAATAAAGAGGACAGGCTTGCCCCCTTGTGCTTCCACACAAATGCTAGCGTCCTTTGAAAGTCCTCTGAATATTTCATATTGTGTTTCAATCCCCCTTCAAGCCTCAGGTTGGTTGAGGTTTGTGGGTTTTCATTTTCTGAACATTCGCACAGCCTCATGTCCTCTCTTCTCCCTGAGCCCCTCCTCCCAGGGCTTGGTAATTGTGGATCAGGTGAAGTTTGCATCCCCTCATTTCAAGGTCATGCACCAGTAGGACCATTTTCCTGACTCAGAGGGCACGTAATTTCACAGCCGTGTACTCCTCATTAATCCCCCCGAGTGGGGGCTTGGGAAGTTCCAGATCACAGGTTTGTTTTTGTCTTGTTCTCTGACTCAATGCTTCACAAAGGGATTAGATTAACCCCTTTGATTGTATTTGTGTCTCACTGCCTCCTGTTCGAAATAAAGTGATTTCTGCCACCTTCTCTCCTGCCCCCATAGCCCACTCCTTCCCATTTCCTGTCCTCATATTTTTTCCCCTCTCATTTAATGAATAGGTTGCAGTTCATTAAAGAGAGATTTGTGGCAAATACAGGGAATTGTTCATTTATGGTAGTAATTACAGCTTTCTTTTCAGATAGACATATATATGTATGTATATATTTTTCCATTCTCTTTCAGAAGCCCGTTGATATAGTCTCCAGGATTACCACAAAGATGAAAATGTGTTGTCCAGTGGGTGTGAATTGAAGTCCCTCTGGGTTTGAATTCTTATAGTTCCTAAAAATTAGAATGTCCTGAAATTAGAACATTATTAATTTGTTTCTCTGCGCTGTTGGCTTCTAGGATGAGTAGGCACACGATCTCAAGCAAGATCTTGCCTCATTTAAAAATGGCTCCTTTGTATGGACTCTGAGAAACAAACTGAGGGTTCCAGAGGGGAGGGCGGTGGGGGGATGGGTTAGCCTGGTGATGGGTATTAAAGAGGGCATGTACTGAATGGAGCACTGGGTGTTATATGCAAACAACGAATCATGGAACACTACATCAAAAACTAATGATGTAATGTATGGGGATTAACATAATATAATAAAAAAATTTTTAAAAAAATGGCTCCTTTCTTCTTCTTCCCTTTCCCGTCTCATTCCTGATCCTGATGGCTTCTGTGACTCGCAGCAACCACAAAAAGGACCCTTCTGGGCCTTTTACAGTTTCTCAGGGTGTGTGAGGCATTGCAAGCCCTCTTTGCAGGTACTGAGATTTCCCACTTTCCATGATGGTAGCAGTAACAGCTGTCCTATAGCCAATGTCTTCATGCACCGGGCACTTCCCCCACCAGCCCCACTGAGGTAGGCGTTGCTGAGCCCATTTTATGGGCTAGGAAGCCAAGTGTAGGAGAGGTTAAGCAATTTGCCTAAAGTCCACAGTATTAGAAGGTTGTAGCCAGACTGAATTTAGCTCTCCTAGATTTCATAGTCCACACTGTTTCCTTCCTCTGTTCCATCCTGCTTTCTCATCTGAGCTGTTCTAGGCTCCAAATTTAATTAATTAATTAATTAATTTGAGAGTGAGAGAGTGTGCCCGTGTGCACAGAGGGGAAGGGCAGAGGAAGAAGGAGAGAGAATCTTAAGCAGGCTTCACGTTCAATGTGGAGCCCAATGTGGGGCTTAATCACAAGACCCTGAGATCGTGACCTGAGCTGAAGTCAAGAGTTGGATGCTTAACCGACTGAGCCACCGAGGTGCCCCTAAACTCTAGATTTAAAACCAGTAGGCCCGTTTTCAAGTTTATATGTTTGCAAATGCAATGTGAAACTGTACTCCATTCGAAGGGATGACGCGTTCCCTTTTTCTCTTTCTCATCCCTTCAACAATAAACACGAGCTCAGAAATAATCAAACAGAATTAGAGTGTGCTGGGCTCCATTCCAACTTAAGAGACAGGATATCAAGCCTGCCTAGACAACTGCCTGCCCTCTCTTCAGGGAAGCAGGGGAATGCAGGGATGGAGAGCATCAGCTGTCAGACAGACTGGGTTTAAATTCTGACTTCTCTGCTTCCTAACGTTATTTTATTTTCTCTAGTCTGGAACACAGATTGTTGTGAGGATTAAAAGTTAACACGTGTATAGCAACTTTAGAAGGTCTCTGGCTCAGAGCAGACACTCAATAAGTTAGAGCTGTTGGTTTCGTTGTTGTTAGGAACACCATGGTCCACAGTGGGGTGCCTGGCTGGCTCAGTCAGTAGAGCATGAGACTCTTGACCTCAGGGTTGTGAGTTCAAGCCCCACGTTGGGCATGGAGCCTACTTAAAAAACAAAACAACAACAAAAACACATACTCTATGGTCCACCAGACAGAGAACACCAGGAACACACCTGGAGCCAAACCAAAGTTAGGTTTGCTTATTTGCTGCCGCCCAGGATGGTGCCCCTCAGGGATCTCTAAGGCAAGTTGCTAAGAGCCATTCGGAGGGGCTTATTGTAGGATCTGGGCTTGTGCCCAGTAATTCTAAGGAGCATTTAAAGAAGCAGAGACCAGTGTTGGATGGGTGCTGGTAGTCTGATGACTGGATAACCTGATAGTGTTTTATCCAGGAAGCAGGGGGATTAAAATGGGACCATCGCTGTCACTGGTAAAGCAGCAGAAGGTACTCCTTTAGTCATGGGATGAGGGATGTTTCGTATCCTTGTCTCTGTCTCATGTCACACATGGGCTTGGACAGACTTTGTCTCGGCCTCGTTCCCCTGCATCTACAGAATGACTTTGATATTTGTTTATTCTTGTGAGAATTGTTTATGTGCAGTTGTGAACGTTGTGGCTTAGGAGGCAACTGCCAAGACTCTTTTTTTTTTTTTTTTTTTACCACTTTCTCATTGATCAGAAGCCTTCTCTGACATGTTTTTAAAAAGACAGATACTTAATAGAACTTACCAAATGCCTTCTCCTAAGTGTCTTAAAAGATAACCCTCACTTTATCCTCATAAGAACCCTGTGAGGGAGGTACTATTACCTCGATTTTAAGATGAGGAACTTGAGACAGAGAGCAGTTCAGTAACTTGCCCAGGGTCACAGCTAGTAAGTGACCTGTGATTACTATTCTCTGACGTGTTCCATTTTCTCATGGAAGGAAAACTCACCTCAGGCATTTGGCATTCCCTTTAGATTCAGAGAATTCTGATAACCTCTCTTGTGACTGAGGCGAAATTAAAGATAGGAGTTCCTTTCTCCTCTTTGCTATATGGCATTTATTTAAGTGTGCAGATGGATTCTGGGTGAGGAAACATTAATTTGTGGACTTGGGTCAAGGGGTTGGGAGGACTCAGATGCTCTTGGAACTTTTATGGGGCTGGTTGCATAATGTGGTAGGAGCTCAAGGAGGTGGGTTGTTAAGGCGAAAAGAGTTGAGAGACAAATAGGGAGACAGCTGGACAAAATATTTTATTACAGACAGTTTCGTGATATTGGCGAGACAATAAAGTTTTATAAAATACTGAAGTCAGTTAGGGTCTGGATTTTCTATTTCATCACAGAGAGGCCATAATTGCTATGACGGAAGAGGGCCCTGGTAGTGAAAATGAAATTCAGAAAGGTAATATAAACACGTAATAGGGAAAGAACTTGAAAAATTCTTATTTTAAAAGCTAATATTTGGTCATATAACAAATATTCCTTGAAAATGTAATATATGCATGGCATTGTGTTAAGTCCTGGGAATAAGTCCCAGTATATTACAGGGAAGACAGGGTCCCTGACCAAATTCCTCCCTTTTTAAATTCCATTCAGCAAATACTGAGCACCTAACATGTGGTAGGCACCACACACACCAGAAAAACTAAACCAAACCGACCAACCAACAAAAATAAAAACAAGCCCCAAACCAAAATTCAAATAAAAAACAGACACATACTCCAATGAAATGAAATGAAATGAATTAAAAGTAGCCTTTGCCTTCAAGTTACTCATTCTTTGCTGGCCAGCAAATGAGGAAGACTTTTTCTTGGCGACAATATTTTGAGATAAAGAGGACTCTTATTCAAAGCTGCTGCTCAGACTGCTCTGCTGTCCGCAAAATACATTTCTTTTTGGCCCCCAGATTAATGTTCAGCTCACCCTTATGGAGTGCAGGCACGAGGCACGGACTTTCGCCATGGCCTTTTCTCTCCCCGCAAGAATGTGGGCATTTTTCCCTCCGCCATACGGTGAGGTGCTGAGGCACAGAGTGGGCAAGTGAGGTGCCAGGCTTCACATGGCTGGAAATGATAGAGATAGGACTTACACTCAGGTCTCCTGTCTTCACAGAAAGCGGGAACTTCAGGCAGTTGCTGAATCTTTACACTCTTGTTTTTTCACTTGCTTCATCCCCTCAAACAAAGTCCTCACTAATTTTCACATTTACTAACTCCACGGAGCTACTCTCTTTCAGAAGACAAATGAAGGCTTCCTTTTTTTTTTTCTTTTTTTGTTAGATAGGCAGTGTTTATATGTAATTATGTACTTCATCTATGGCGATGAGATAATAAAGAGAAAAAGGCAAGCGTGAATGACAAGCTTTGTCTTTGGGGGGGTCTCAGGCGCATGTGCCTTTTTGTAAGTTTGGGTCTAGAATTCTATTTTCTCATCAAGCTCTTCACCATCAAATATGAGGAAATGTTTTGCTTATGTTCCGTGGCCTCAACCTGGGAATTTTGATGAACTCAAGCGTTTCTGTTTTTATTAAGGCAAGTCTTTCAAACTTTTTTTGGATATGATAAAAGCATAGGTATTTGATCAGCTATTTCTGTGAGAAATAACTACGAAACCTTTTGGAGGGGAGTTTGCAGACACACATGGCAAGGAACACAAGCTCTCCTGGTGGACATGACGCTGCCCTCCGCTCTGTGACCCATGTGGGGATTTGTTGGAATAAGACCTGAGATCATGATGGTACTACAGCCAGTCTTCTTCATTTGTGGATTCACATCTGGGGATGTCTATTTGGAGAAGTTATCTTTTGTAACAGCCTTTGTGATTTTTTTCTTTTCTTTTGCTTGGAGTGAGCTGGGGGGAATGGAGCTTGTTTTCGTAGTCCTTGTCGTTGAACTGTATCATCCTGGTATGGTATGCATCTTAGAATTCACATCTTTCCATTAGCAGGAACTTATTCTGCATTTTCTCTATTCCTTAGGGGCTGGGCTATCCCATTTATAATTATTATTTTTATTTTTTTTACAATTTATTGCTCAGATGCAATTTTGTCTTATAGAAAAGCATCTCACTAACCTCTTGCCCTTTCCACCCATATACTCCTGCACTGTGTTTTAAACCTCAAGAAGCCCCCACTTCCCAAGTGCAATGCCTGGAGATTTTTCCAATAGGAAACTAGAAAAATTCCCACATTCTGCAGCAGTTTCAATACCAGCAGAAGCATCAGCTGTTTGCCGCTGTCCCTTTGGGACCACAAAATCAAACAGTAATATTCCTGATATGGACAGAGCCTGGGCTTCAATTATTCAGCAAGAATCACAGTTGTGCAGGGGAAAGCGGCATGCCAAAGTGGACCCACACAGGCCCGGGAGTGAGAAACTCCACATTTTAATTTAGATTCTGCCCTGATGCATTGCACTCCTGGGCGAGTCTCTGCACCTTTCTGTGTCAAGGCCTTCAGGTGCTAGATCCATTGCCTGCAGCTCTCCATCACGTTGTGGTGAGAGAATAATATCTCTCCCGGGTGCCTTTCCCTATGTCTTCTTTCAAGCCTTTCAACTGTTAGGCGTGGAAAGCTCATCGTCCCTGGGGGCAGGCAAACCCTGATCCTTCTCATCTGGGTGGAGGGTCAAAAATGTCACTTTTTCTTCAGAGCCACCCAGCCTTTGGAATCGGCAGTACCCATCAGTCTGCCCGTAATACAGAGGATACAAACTCTGGTTTCTGTCTGACTTCAGCGAGGTGGGAGCCAGCTTTGCACTGAGCTGAAAGGAGGAACAGACCAATGTTCAAGTCCTGGCTCCACCGCTTGTCTTTTTTTCACCAATTTGAAGACACATTTTTAACTTGTCTGAAATTGAGACGTATTCTAAAATCAAGAACATTTTTGCATATTGTCATAGTTTAACTTCCAGCATTTTTTCTTTCTTAGGGGGACATAAAATAATGGTGAGTGATCAAAGTCGACTTAGAATCAGTAAAATGCTAAACAGTTGTGTGGCTACATGCAGGTCATGTAGCATCTCTAAACCTCTTCTGTTTATAGAATGGGATGATAATGGCAATGATGCTGCAGGTTTGTTGTGAAGATAAGACAGGATATATTATTGAACTTATCAGAGAATTGGACAGTAGACACCATTCAATGAAGGTTCCTTGATAGAATCTTTAGATCCAGAAGATATGGGGGTAAATGGAAGTCACTATTTAATATTTCTCTTCTCTTTTGTCATATAGAGTTGGGCCTGCTCTCTTCTAAATGATGTCTGTGTTGACACAGGCCAGCTTTTATTACTAAACTATGGCAACCTTTTCTCCTCTTCTCTCCCCTTCCAATGCCTTCTCCAATCCCATTTCTGACTGTGTGAAAAAGATAGGGGAAGAAGAGTCATTTAAAATTTGAAGCCTAAAATACCACAATATTAATTCTGACCTCTTTTTATTTGCTTTTTATATAATCATGTGTTTTGTAATTCTTATGAGAATGTATTCTTATCCTTCACATGCCTTCAAAAATATTAGTTTTAGAATGCAACTGGTTTATGGCAGTAGCAGGTAGGTTGGGCAGAGGCTGGAAGGATTAAGTTTTAGCTAAAAATAAACCAACAGACTGAAATTCTATGGTAAGTGTGTAGTAATGTAACATGTCTAATTAATATAGCAGACAAGGAATATGATATTTAAGTTGACCGCAAGCTAAACATAAATCAGTGATATAGTGCGTTGGATAAAGAAACAAAGAAGCAAACCAAGTATATGTAATACATTCATTTCATTCATTCAGAAAATATTTTTGGGGTGTCTGCTAGTGCTTGGCACTATGCTATGCACTGGGGAGACAAAAATAAGTAAACCTAGTTTCTGGCCTCCAGAATGTCATGGTCTGATAGGAGAGAAGACAGAATGGAAATTAACTGGACTGTGACACATGACACTAAAATTATATGGCAAGTAAAAAGGTGGGAAGAAGACCCAATAAAATGATCGGGAAGGAAGGGGAGACAGGAAAGGTTTCCCTGAAGATATCACATATGAGCTAGATTTCAAAAATTTAAATATTAACTCCATCAGTTAACAGTAGTGTATCAATTTTTTAACTAATTTATTTAAAAATTGAAGTATGATTTGACATATAACATTGTATTAGTTTTAGGTGTCCAACACAGTGATTTGGTATTTTTATATATTGTAAAATGATCACCACAATGAATCTAGTTACTACCACACATACTTAGAAATTTTTTTCTTGTGATGAGAACTTTTTAAGATCTATTCTGTTAGCAACTTTCAAATATACATATATATATATATTACATATATGTAATATACAATATTAGTGTATCAAGTTTAAATTTCCTGAATTTGATAATTATACTGTGGATATGTAAGAAAATTTCCTTGTTTTTTAGGAGATAGAAACTGAGATATTTAGGGGTAAATAGTGATGATGTCTGTAATTCTCAAAAGGCTCAGCAAAGTAACAATTGCTACATGTGCGTGCACGTGTGTGTGTGTGTGTGTGTGTGTGTGTAGGGAGAGAGAATATACAGCAAATGTGGCAAATGTTAGAAATTGAAGAATCAGTTTGAAGTGTTTCCTTGTTTCATTCATGCAATTTTTCTGTAGGTTTCCTGTCATTTGAAATTTTTCAAAATAAAAAAATAAAAACTCTCTTCTCACAAGTTTAAACATTCTAAAATTTCCAAGAAAAAAATAGAAACTTTTTGTAATTAAAGTTGGATTTGCTTTGGGGAAAGACTGTTTAGCAATCATGTAGATTACCCTTGAAGCATTGATATTGGATTATAAAATTGGACTCAAATATCTGTACCAGTAGTTTACTTTGAACTAACACCATGTTGGCCTCTGAGTACTTTACAGTTAGCTAAATATGAAAAAAATTTTCTTGTTTTGATGAAGTAATTAAAATCTGTAAATGGTCACCACGGGATAGAGAACTTCCTCCAAATTCTTACTCTGTATAAGTCTGTTGTCTGAACATAGTGTAAATTCTATTGATATAATACCTTATCTTAATAAAGGAGATTTTTTTTTTAAAGCAAATCACGTAATATTTGGTTTCAGCTCATATTGTGCCTTCATGGAAAGAACTTTTAATGTCTATTCTGTGGACCAGTAATTGGCACAGTTGTGAACTAGCCACATCCCCCTTTATACATCTTCAGATGAGCTTTCATCCTGGTTCCTCAGGAAACTGGTAATTACACTCACAATCATATTAATTACAGCTTCTACCACCAGTTCCTTTTCAGGGACACCATATGCCAGGCATCATGCTAAGCATTTTATATATAAGGTATATCTGTCTGTAAACACATAGTTAAAAAAAATCCATTCTGACACTGTTTTAATTGGCATATTTTGTCCATTTGTATTTGATGTAATTGCTGAAATACTTGGGTTTATAGCTACCATCTTATTATTTGTTTTCTGTTTGACCCACCTGTTAGATGTGTGCTTTTCTCCTATTTATTGCCTTCCTTTGGATTAATCAAATATTTTTTATTATAGCATGTTTTCCCTGTATTGTTAGTTATACGTCCTATCATTTTTTAAAAGTAGTTACTACAGAAATTATAGCATGTATTCTTATCCAGTCTAATACAAAGATTAATTTTATCACTTCTGTAATAATCCTAGGATCTTAAAACACTTTAAATCCATTTACCTCTTACTTTGTACTATTGTTGTCATGCATTTTAATTCTGAACACATTTTTGACCCCCATAAGACATTATTAATTTGTTTTGAACAGTCAGTATTCGTTAGACTTACCCATTGTCTTAGCTCAAGCTGCTCTAACAAAATGTCATAGATTGGGTGGCTTAAACAACAGGAATATATTTATTTAAATATTTTATTTTTTAAGTAATCTCTGTACCCGATGTGGAGCTTGAATTTATAACCTCAAGATCAAGAGTTGCATGCTTTACCAACTGAACCAGCCAGGAACCCCAACAGGTATTTATTTTATCCCAGTTCAGGAGGCTGGAAGTTCAAGATCAAGGATTGGTTTCCTGTGAGGCTTCTCTGGTTGGTCTGCAAATAGTCACTCTCTTGCTGCCTCTTCAAAGGGCTGTATCTCTGTGTACATGTGTCCTTGGTGTCTCTCTGCAAGTCCTAATCTTTTCTTCTTATAAAGACATTGGTCAGGGCCCACCCTAATAGCTGCATTTTAATTACCTTTTTAAAGGCCTATCTCCAATACAGTCACATTCTGGGGTACAATATTATATAGCCTTTCTGGTTCAACTTACAGTCTTCTGTTACTTTCTCACTGTCAGATGCTCTCATTTTACACCATATCCAGGTCTTTTATTTCTAGGGAGATTCCTCATCTAGAAAGCCAACAGATCTCAGGTGATTGTAAAAAGAGAAGTAGTTGGGTTAGTTCATTTATATTAAGTTGTGAATGATTCTATAGCCAGATGTTTTATCATTTCCAGAAATATTTATTTTTATAGAGTTGTATATTGCCTTAAATAAATGTGCCTTACTTTGTCTGGGGTTGGAATCTGCCTAGGATTCTTTCTCTCTTCCTCTGCCCCTTTCCCCCATTAAAAAAAAAAAAAAAAGAAAGAAATGTGCCTTAAACATAAAATTTTGAGGCAATCGTCTGTACCAGTTGTTCTTCTCTATCCTTTTTAAACTCAATAATACCTTATTTTATTATGGTGTGTGTGTGTGTGTGTGTGAGTATCACCTGTATAACTTTATATAGTTATATGGAACTTTATATACCCAGCTATAGTTTTCTATATTTCTTTCTAGGTGGTAAGGTTTTAAGAGAGAGATTCCTTGTCTTTTCATTTTTGTATACTCCCTTACAACCTTGTATACAAGTACCTGATTCTTAATAGGTCCTAAATTAACATTTGTGGAACTTAAGTTTAATATAGTTTTGATGAGGTGGGGATGACTTCTTAGAATTTTAAAAATAATATCACACAGGTAGTTTTTGATATGAAATGTATTTGATTTTGAACATCAAAAGAAGAAAAGGGAGGTATGAGATATATTAGAGTCTTATAGCCTGACCAAGGAGAAAAGCCATGGGAAAAGAATCTATTAGAGTATGCATGTTCCATTTTTCATACTTCTTGATGAGTGTTGTTCTTTCTCATAATAAGAGAAATTCACAGGGCACCTGGGTGGCTCAGTCGGTTAAGCTTCTGCCTTCGGCTCAGGTCATGATCTCAGAGTCCTGTGATCGAGCCCCACATTGGGCTCCCTGCTCAGTGGGGAGTCTGCCGCTCCCTCTCCTTCTGCCCCTCCCCCGCTTGTGCTTTCTCTCGCTCTCTGTCAAATAAATAAGTAACAACAACAACAACAACAAAGAGAAATTCACGTATAGACTATATGGAAAAACCATTTATCACCTATCAAACTGGCAAAAATACAGACACTGATAATGTACTTTGTTGGTGACTCTGTAGAGAAATAGGCAGTCACACATGGCTGGTGTAAATGCTAATCAGGAAAACTTTCAGGAGGGAAATTTGGTAATATTCAGCAACATTATATATACCTTTACCCTCTGACCCAGCAATACCATTCCTAAAAACTTATCACAAACATTTCTGGCAAAAATATAAAAAGGTCATTTGAAAGCCTATTAAAAGTACTATTGCAGTAGCAAAACATTAGAAAGATCCCACCTTATGATCAAAAGAGAACTAGTTGAGTGAACTAAGGTGTATGTACAAACTGGAGTGCTGTGCAGCTGTAGAAAGGTAGAAGGAATGTCTTTATATACTATTATGAGTAATCTTCGGGATACATATTTTAGGTTAAAAAAACCAACAAGATTGAGAAAAATGTGTGTAATATGGTACCACTCACCTAAGGGCATGGGGGGTGTGGATGTGTCTGTTTCCTAGGTCTACCATACAAAGTACCACCAGTAAGTAAGACTGGGCGGCTTGAACAACAGAAATTTATTTTCACAGTTCTGGAGGCTAGAAGTCCAATCAAGGTGCTGGCAGGGCCGTGCTCCTCTGGAGGCTCTATGGAAGAATCCTTACTTGTCCCTTCCTAGCTCTGGCGGTGCTGGCTATCCTTGGTATTCCTTGGCTTATAGTTGCTTCACTACAATCTCTGCTTCCATATTCACATAACCATCTTTCCTTGTGTGTGTTTATGTCTCTGATTCCAAATCTCCCTCCTGTCTTCTTATAAATATATTGGGCACTGAATTAGGATCCATTCTAATCCAGTATGTCCTCATCTTAACTTGCTTACATCTACAAAGATCCTATTTCCAAATTAGGTCATATTCACAGGGACTGAAGTTAGGACTTTTAACATATCTTTTTTGGGGGACACAATTCAACCCACAACAGAGCGTATACAAATGGGCGTGTGTGTGTGTGTGTGTGTGATGCAGGAGACAAGGATAGAAATGTATGTTTCTCTGAATAAACATTGTTTTGTAGATTTGATTTTGGAATAATGTAAATATTCACATAATTATAAAGCAAAATTAAATTGAAATTCTAGAAATTAAAAGCAAAATGAAATAAATGAATCACCAAGTGTTGAATTTGTGGCACAACCATATAGAAAGAAACTATTTTAAGTGACTTTGCAACATGCTACCTTGACCATATTTCCAGAGTGGAATATGCCCTAAAGAAAATAGAACTGGGGCGCCTGGGTGGCTCAGTCGTTAAGCGTCTGCCTTCGGCCCAGGTCATGATCCCAGGGTCCTGGGATCGAGTCCCACATCGGGCTCCCTGCTCGGCGGGAAGCCTGCTTCTCCCTCTCCCACTCCCCCTGCTTGTGTTCCTGCTCTCGCTATCTCTCTCTCTGTCAAATAAATAAATAAAATCTTAAAAAAAAAAAAAGAAAATAGAACTGAAAACAAATCTTTTTTTCATGCCAGAGTACTGGTCTGTTAGCATCATTTCCTTCCTGAAGGAATCGGGATTCCTCAGAAAAATGGCAGCTCTAGGGCAGAAAATGTTCAAGATGAACCTGTAACATTTCATCATACTGCAGGGCACAGAAAGATTCCCAGAAATGTGTCCAAAGGGTTCAAGGGTGAACTTGAAAAGGCCTCCTTTGGCAAAAAATGTGACAATTTTATTAGTAAGGATAATAGCTACAATAGACTAAACATTTCAAGTATGTTCTAATCTATGATTTTATAATGATTCAGAAGAAAAAATACCCTCAGCAATCACCTATGGAGAGTGCTAGGGAACCAACTCATTATTCTGAAAATCACCCATTTATCCTGCCTTTCTTATGTATCAGATCTCAGAGGAATCAAACAGTTGGTAGGGGAAGTTTCCTTTACTGGAATGTTCAAGGAGTTGGACAAAAAAGAACGAAAATTACCACTTTGGAATTAATGAAAAAATGGAAGAAAGACAGAATGAATGAAGAAAAAATATTAGAAATTACTGCTTTTGAATTAATGAGATGGAACGAGGCAATGATCACAAATGACTGCTAACATCTTAAAAAAAAGCAACAGGACAGCGGTGTCCCCTGATAGAAGTATATATTCCAGCTATGAAGAACTTGTGCCAAAAATGGAATCAGAATCTGATAAAGCCTCAAGCCATAACTACCAATTTACAGGAAATATAGGGGACAGAGGAATGTGTTAAATGACATCACAGGGATGCAAATAGTAAGACCTAAGCAGTGGGAATCTCTGCAGGAGAAATTACTTGGTTTCTTCAACATATAAATTTCAAAGAACACCTCCCTGTTCCTCTCAAAAGGGAGGGAGATGAAGATGGAACCTATAGATTAAAAAGATTAAAGAAATAAATCAAGTAATTGCAATGTGTAGATTTTTTTTGAAATCTGTTCCAAATAAACTGAAAAAATTTCTTAAGCAAATTCTTTGGGAAACATAAGCACTGTTTGGATACTTAATCATGTTTTTAAGCATGGTGATGGTGTTGTGGTTATGTTTTTTTTAGAAAGAATCCATACTAAAAAATTAAGAATGAAATGGCATGAAGTTTGAAATTTGTTTTAAAATAGTCTGGATAAAGTATACATGAAACTATAAGATTGACCATGAGTTGATAATTTTTGAATCTGGGTGGTAGGGACATATGAGTTTATTTTATTATTTTTATATATATTTGAAGCTTTTTAATAATAAAAACTTTCTTTAGAGAGTGATATTTAGAGAAGCCTGAACAGGTTACTACAGCAGGTAAGGCCAAATCAATTCTATATTCCATAAATTTTTTTAAAAAATTCTGTATTAAATTTTATCAGCAAATGCTCCAGAAATCATTGGCAGTTTAGCTGGTAATAAATGTAATGATGATAAGAAAAGCAATAATTAACATTTATTGGGTGTTTATTATGTTCTCGTTGCTTTATATATATTAATCCTCCTAAAAAACCTTGAGGTAGTATCTGTGAAATACCCATTTGATAGTTGGTGCCACTGAGACCCAGGGAAATGGCACACCTTGCCCAGGAGATTTGAACTCTGGAACTCTGGTGGAACTTTCTCTTCTTTTTTGATTTTTTCTCACTTCTATTCTCGTCTATTTTCTTCTCTTCTCTTCTATTCTATGCTATTTACTTATAACATTTTAAAATATCCATTATTAGTTATACGGCGTTATATTAGTTGCAGGTGTACAATGTAGTGATTCAACAGTTCTGTATGTTATTCACTGCTCATCAAGATAAGTGCACTCTTTAATCCCCTTCACCTATTTCCACCCCCTCCCCACCACCCGTCTGGTAACCATCAGTTTGTTCACTATAGTTAAGAGTGTTTTTTGGTTTGTCTCTTTCTTTCTTTTTCTTTCTTTCTTTCTTTCTTTCTTTCTTTCTTTCTTTCTTTCTTT
>NC_058406.1:122008124-122105501 GCF_002201575.2 Neomonachus schauinslandi | reverse complement strand
TCTTTCTTTCTTTCTTTCTTTCTTTCTTTCTTTCTTTCTTTCTTTCTGTCCTTTCTTTCTTTCTTTCTTTCTTTCTTTCTTTCTTTCTTTCTTTTTCTTTCTTTCTTTCTTTTCTTTCTTTCTTTCTTTCTTCCACCTATGATTGAAATCATTTGGTATTTGTCTTTCCCTGACCAACTTCTTTCACTTAGTGTTAGACTCTCTAGATCTATCCATGTTGTTGCAAATGGCAAGATTTCATTCTTTCTTATGGCTGAGTAATATTTCACTGTGTATGTATGTATGTGTCTATATATATATAAGTGTGTATATATAGTATATATACTACTTCTTTGTTATAAATTTGTTATAGATTAGTTATAAATCTCATATATATATATAATATATATATGTATACACAGTACTTCTTTATTCATTCATTTATCGATGGGCACTTGGGTTGCTTCCATAATTTGACTATTGTAAATAATGCTGCAATAAACATAGGGGTGCATATATTTTTTCAAATTAGTGTTTTCATATTCTCTGGGTAAATACCCATAGTGGAATTACTGGATCACCTGGTAGTTCTATTTTTAATTTTTTGGGGGAACCTCCATACTCTTCTCCACAGTGATTGCCCCAGGTTTTATTCCCAGGAGCCGTGCACAAGGGTTCCTTTTTCTCCACATTCTTGCCAACATTTGTTGTTTCTTGTGTTTTTGATTTTAGCCATTCTGACAGTGTGAGGTGATGTCTTATTGTGGTTTTGATTTGTATTTCCCTGATGATGAGTGATGCTGAGTATCTTTTCGTGTGTCTGTTTGCCATCTGTATGTCTTTTGGAGAGATGTCTGTTCATGTCTTCTGCCCATTTTAAAATTGGATTATTTGTTTTATTGGTGTTGAGTTGTATAAGTTCTTTATATATTTTTGGGTACTAACCATTTATTAGATATATCATTGCAGATATGTTCTTCCATTCAGTGGGTTGTCTTTCACTTTTGTTGATGGTTTCCTTTGCTGTGGAGAAGCTTTTTATTTTGATGTAGTCCTAATAGTTTATTTTTGCTTTTGTTTCCCTTGTCTCAGGAGTCATATCTAGAAAAATGTTGCCATGGCTGATGTCAAAGAAATTACTGCCTGTGCTCTCTTCTAGGATTTTTATGGTTTCAGGTCTCACAATTCAGGTCCTTAATCCATTTTGAGTTTATTCTTGTGTATGGTGTAAGAAAGTGGTCTAGTTCCATTCTTTTGCATGTAGCTGTCCGGTTTTCTCATCACCGTTTGTAGAAGAGAGTGTCTTTTTCCCATTGCATATTCTTGCCTCTTTAGTTGAAGGTTAACTGATCATATAATCATGAGTTTATTTCTGGGCTCTATTCTGTTCCATTGATCTATGTGTCTCTCTTTGTGCCAGTACAATACTGTTTTGATGACTATAGCTTTGTAGTATATCTTGAAATCTGGAATTGTGATACCTCCAGTTTTTTCTTCTTTTTCAAGACTGCTGTGGCTGCTTGAGGTCTTTGTGGTTCCACTCAAATTTTATAGGATTATTTGTTCTAGTTCTGTGAAAACTGCTGTTGGTGTTTTGAAAGGATTGCATTAAATCTGTAGATTGCTTTAGATAGTATGGACATTTTAATATTTCTTCTCCCAGTCCATGAGCATGGAGTATCTTTCTGTTTATCTCATCTTCAATTTCTTTCATCAGTGTTTTAAAGTTTTCAGAGTACAGATCTTTCACCTCCTCGGTTAAGTTTCTTCCTAAGCATTTTATTATTTTTGGTGCAATTGTAAATGGGACTGTTTTTTAAATTTCTCTTTCTGCTACTTCATTATTAGTGTATGGAAATGCAACGGATTTTCATATATTGATTTTGTATATTGATTCTGTATCCTGAATTCATTTATCAGTTCTACAAGATTTTTTGATGGAGTCTTTAGGGTTTTCTGTATATAATATCATGTCATCTGCAAATAGTGAAAGTTTTACTTCTTCCTTACCAATTAAGATGCCTTTTATTTCTTTTTCTTGTCTGATTGCTGTGGATAGAACTTCTAGTACTATGTTGAATAAAAGTGATGAGAGTGGACACGCTTGTCTTGTTCCTGATCTTAGGGGAAAAGCTTCCAGTTTTTCACCATTGAGTATGACGTTAGCTGTGGGTTTTTCATTTATGGCCCTTATTATGTTGAGGTATGTTCCCTCTAAATCTGCTTTGTTTAGGGTTTTGATCATGAATAGATATTTTACATTATAAAATGCTTTTTCTGCATCTGTTGAAATGATCATATTATTTTTATCCTTTCCCTTGTTGATATGATGATCATGTTGATTGATTTGCAAATATTGAACCACACTTGCAACCCAGGAATAAATCCCACTTGATCATGGTGGATGATTTTTTTAAAGTATTATTGGATTCGGTTTGCTAATACCTTGTTGAGGATTTTTGCATCTATGTGCATCAGAGATATTGGCCTGTAGTTCTCTTTTTTTTGTGGCATCTCTCTGGTTTTGGTATCAGGGTAATTCTGGCCTCATGGAATGAATTTGGAAGCTTTCCTTCCTCTTCTATTTTTTTGAATACTTTGAAGAGAATAGTATTAGCTCTTCTTTCAATGTTTGGTATAGTTCACCTGTGAAACTGTCTGGTCCTGGACTTTTGTTGGGAGTTTTTGTTTACTGATTCAATTTCATTGATGGTAACTGGTCTGTTCAAATTTTCTATTTCTTCCTGATTCAGTTTGGGAGGGTATATGTTTCTAGGTATTTATTAATTTCTTCTGGGTTGTCCAATTTGTTGGCATGTAATTTTTCATAATATTCTTATAATCCTTTGTATTTCTGATTTTGCTTATTTGAGTCCTCTCTCTCTGATGAGTCTGGCTGAAGGTTTATCAAATTTGTTGATCTTTTTATAGAACCAGCTCCTGGTTTCATTGATCAGTTTTGTTTTATTATTATTATTATTATTATTTTTTTTTTTTTTTTTAAAGATTTTATTTATTTATTTGACAGAGAAAGACACAGCGAGAGAGGGAACACAAGCAGGGGGAGTGGGAGAGGGAGAAGCAGACTCCCTGCCGAGCAGGGAGCCCGATGCGGGACTCGATCCAGGGACTCCAGGATCATGACCTGAGCCGAAGGCAGTCGCTTAACCAACTGAGCCACCCAGGCGCCCTGTTTTATTATTTTTTAGTTTCTATTTTATTTCTAATCTTTACCATTTCCTTCCTTCTACTGGTTTTAGGTTTTGTTTGTTCTTTTTATAGCTCCTTTAGATGTAAAGTTAAGTTGCTTGTTTGAGATTTTTCTTGCTTCTTGAGGTAGGCCTATATTGCTATCAACTTCCCCCTTAGAAGAGCTTTTGCTGCATCTCAAAGATTTTGGGCTGTTGTGTTTTCGTTTTCATTGTCTCCATGTATTTTTTGATTTCTTGGTTGACCCATTCATTGTTTAGTAGCATGTTATTTAACCGCCATGTATTTGTACTCTTTCTAGATTTTTTCTTGTGGTTCATTTCTAGTTTCATAGTGTTGTCTTCAGAAAAGATGCAAGGTATGACTTCAGTCTTTTTGAATTTGTTGACACTTGTTTTGTGGCCTAATATGTGATCTCTTCTAGAGAATGTTCCATGTGCATTTGAAAAAATAATATGTATTCTGCTGTTTTAGGATGGGATGTTCTGGGAATATAACTGTTAGATCCCTCTGGTCCAAAATGTCATTGAAAGACACTGTTTCTTTGTTGATTTTCTGTTTGGATTATCTGTCCATTGATGTAAGTGGGGTGTTAAAGTCCCCTACTATTATTGTATTGCTATTGATTACTTCCTTTATGTTTGTCATTAACTGCTTCATGTATTTGGGTGCTTTCACATTGGGTGCATATTTACAATTGTTATATCTTCTTGTTGGATTGTTCCCTTTATAATTATATAGTGTTCTTCTTTGTCTCTTGTTACAGTCTTTCTTTTAAAGTCTATTTGTCCAATATAAGTATTGCTACACCAGCTTTCTTTTGACATCCATTTGCATGATAAATGCTTCTACATCCCTTCACTTTCAATCTGCATGTGTCTTTAGTTCTGAAATGAGTCTCTTGTGGACAGCATATAGATGGGTCTTGCTTTTTTATCTATTCCATAACCCTCTGTCTTTTGATTGGAGAATTTAGTCCATTTACATTCAAAGTAATTATTGATGGGTATGTACTTATTGCTATTTTGTTATTCCTTTTATGGTTGTTTTGTAGTTCTCTGTTCCTTTATTCTCTTGCTGTCTTCTCTTATGGTTAGTTGGTTTTCCTTAGTGATATATTTGGATTCCTTTCTCTTTATTTTTTTGCAGATCTATTACTGGGTTTTGATTTGTAGTTACCATTCAATTTGCGTGTCACATCTTCTGTATATAGCAGTCTATATGAAGTTGATGGTCACTTAAATTTGAGCCCATTCTTTACTCCTCTCCTCCCCACATTTTAGGTATATGGTGTCATATTTTACATCTTTATTTTGCAAGTCCCTTGACTGATTTTTATAGATATACTTATTTTTACTGCTTTGTGCTTCCTACTTCTCTTACTCTTACTTTTGGTCTTTCTTTTCCACTCATAGAGTCCCCTTTAACATTTCTTGTAGGTATGGTTTAGTGGTCCTCAATTCCTTTGAACTTTTGTTTGTCTGAGAAACTCTCTCTCCTTCTATTCTAAATGGTAGCCTTGCTGGATAGTGTATGCGTGGTTGCAGATTTTTTCTTCCAGCACTTTGAATATATCATGCCACTCACTTCTGGACTGCAAAGTTTCTGCTGAATGATCAGCTGATAGACTTATGGGGTTTCCCTTATATGTAACTGTTTTCCTTTCTGTTACTGCTTTTAAAATTCTCTCTTTATCACTACTTTTTGCCGTTTTAATAATTATGTGTCTTGGTGTGGATCTCCTTGGGTTGATTTTGTTGGTGGCTCCTGGATCTGATTTCTTTCTTTTTTTTTTTGCAAAATTCAGGAAGTTTTCAGCTATTATTTCTTCAAGTAAATCTTCTGCCTCCTTTTCTTTCTCTTCTCTTTCTGAGATCCCTAGAATGCAAATGTTATTATGCTTAATGGTGTCACAGAGTTCCCTAACTCTATTTTCATTTTGTATTTTTTTTTTCTTTCACCAGTTCAGCTTGATTGCTTTCAATTACTCGTCCTCCAGGTCACTGATCCATTCTTCTGCTTCCACTAGTCTACTATTCATTCCATCTAGTGTATTTTTAATTTCATTTATTGAGTTCTTCATCTCTGATTGGTTCTTTCTTATTTTTTTCTATCTCTCTGTTAAGGGTCTTACTGATGTCCTCCACTCTTAAGTCCTGTGAGTATCTTTATGACTGTTACTTTAGATTCTCTATCAGGCATGTTACTCATCTCTGTTTCACTTAGGTCTCTTGCTGTGATTTTCTCCTCTTCTTTCATTTGGGACATATTCCTCTATATCCTTGTTTTGTTTAACTTTCTGTGTCTGTGTCTCTGTGTTAGGAATGTCAGCTACATCGCCTGCTCTTGAGAGTAGTGGCCTTATGAAGAAGAGGTCCTGTAGTGCCCTGTAGTACGATGTTTCCTGTTCATCAGAACTTGGCACTTCAGGGGTGTCTCCTATGTGTATTGCGTATACCCTGCTATTATGGCTGAGTCACTTTTTCCTTCAGTCCAGTCATCTGCAATGGTTCTCTTTCCCTGAGGCTGCCTTGGGCTTGAACTGAGTCAGACCAGGCATTTACCAGAGATGCAGTAGCACCAAACTGCAGGGCATTTTTCCTGTTTTGTCCCCTGAGAGGCTTTTGTTGGTGGGTAGGGCCTGCAGTTGCTAGGGCCACAGTCTGATTATTATGTGTGGTTATCCTTCCCTCCTCCTGGAGCAGGAATCCCTTTGGAGTGGTACTAGTACCTGTCAGGGCTGCTTGCACACTGTTAGGCTTGTGGCACCACTCTGGTTGTGCTCTGGCCAAGATCATATTGGAGGGGACAGATCCACAGAAGTGCAGGGGTGGGGGTGTGCCTGGTGTTAGCAAGGTTTGAGCAGGTCTGCTGTTGGACCTGGACCTTTCATAGACCTGGAGTTGAGGCCTGGCTGGATGGGGTGTGTCCACAGGGGAACATGGGTGTGGGATGCACTTATTAGCAAGTTAGGTAGTGAATGTTGGCACCTGGTTCTTCTGTGGAAATTTCTTATATTGTGTTGCAAGATTTCTCTTGTAAAACAGCTGCATGGGCTATGATTTTTCCTCTGGCTTCTTCCACCTTGTTATTATTCCCTCTTCTCTCTTCCTTATCCATCCTTGTCCATTTTTGAACACCCGGATCATACCAGCTTAATAAAATATTGTCCTACAACACCAGATATCAAGATTTTTTTTCTCTTCTGGATTCTTATTTTACTACTAATTAAGGTGGAAGTTAATTATGTGCTGACCTATGACATCTTTCATAGTATTGTCTTGAAATGCTATTAAAATACTTAATTGTTTTATTTTACTTGTTCAAGTCTGGTATCTCCAACTAGAATTTTAAACATCCTGAAGGCATAAACATAGTGTCTTACTTTGTATCCCTCACCAATATTGACATAGTGCCTTGTGTAATAAATTTGTGCTAATTAATGGAAATTGGAGACTTGATAATTAATGGTGAGCACAATAGCTTCCTTTATGCCAATTCCAGAAAGTACATCTATATGTAAGGAGAGAATTGGCAAATTCGATGTATTAAATCCTCCATATAAAAGCCCATGTTCAGGGGAAACATGTATTTCCACTCCTCTTGTTGCCTTGTGAAGTGACATCCTACCACTTCTTGCATCTCCTCCTATTCTTACTCGCTTGTTCTGGAGGGAGGAGAGGTGAGCAGAGCAAGAGGAGTTTGACAGATGAGTTTGAGAAGAAGGAATAGGGCATGCTCATTTCTTAATCTCAGTCTCAGTTTCCCCAACTTTGCAGCAAACGTGTACTTGTCTATAGTAACTTAGCAGGACTGGTTCTGTCTAGTGTCTGGGGTGGGGGAGGGGGAGGCCTGTGATTGTAGCACTGCAGTACTTCCTTGACATAGTGCATAATTTTAATTCTGTCACACATTGTTAACAAGCCCATTGTGCCCTTCTGTCTGAGGCAAACTCTTCAACAGCTTTTTTAGGAACAACGGTGATATTTTATTTTCATTTTCCTGGCTGTTTGTGTCAATTCTGAACTTGGTTGGTGGAAAGAAGTGTGTTATTTATAAACCTTTCAATCCTTAGACATGTAAAGAAAGTGTATTTTAGAATTAGTTCTATTAATAGCAGCAATTAACTTTGGAAAAAGTCAGGGGTTCTTAAGAGCTAGATCTGGTAAGTCAATTTTATCCAAAACAGAAACTTCGGGTGGGTTTCTGAAACCACCATGGCAACTGTTCACTCTGCTGATCTGATTCTGTGATGATTGAGGCTGGTGATGGATGGAAAAGAAGATGATTAGAGCTTGAAGGACATGATTTCCCTTTAGACATCCACCACTAGTGGGAGGAATAAAAAGAAAGTGGGCAAGTCAAATAGGGAATAAACCCATATAAACAAAGTTATGGGAATAAAGAACAGTATTGATGGAGTGAGAAAAGGAGGAGAGATATCAAATATCACTGTCAAAGGACAGTTAAGAAAAATTAAGTTCATGGGAGAAAGTGGGAAGTGGAGTTGAAGTAAGACTTGAATCTAGAGATACCATCCATATTAGGTTGGGATCATTATTTTGAGCAACTCAGTTTGGAATCAAGACTTTTATAATGCAAATAAGAAAAGTGAGGTCCCAAAAGATAATTTTTCAAGGTCACAGTTCTTTTCAGACTCATTTTGTCAAAGTTGAGAAGTTCTATCCCTGGACATTGGGTGGGGATTGGGAGAGTCAGAGTTAAGGTTGGAGAGGCCAGATGAGTGAGACTAGACACACAGCACAAATGCACACATACTTGCATACATACGAGCATGCCTGTATACATACCACACACGCACACACACACCACACCAAATACACCACACACACACCGTGCACATGTACACATGAACACCGCACACATGCACATACATGTTCACACATGCATATTTGCCAGACACATGCAAATATACAACATACGTAGGACACACACAGCAGTACACACACATGCATACACACATGTACACATACATTTACACACACACTTAATTCAAGCAATTCTACTTTTATGTTTTTTACAGACTAGACTTCTGAGTAAAATGTCTTGGAATGAATCGTTCCTTGCACTAAACTAAATTTAGAAAACTATTGCACCGCAGTGTGGTAGCCCTTATTTTGATATCTGGTTGACAGCCAGATGTAAAACTTAATAATACTACACTAAGGGCAAAGAAGATTTTTGCTTATCTTGTGAAATCTGATGCCTTTTCCACATTTTTTCTCCCGCGATGTATCATCTCCAGAGGGGTTGATGAGGGCTTATCTAACAAATAGAGCTTTGTCATTTAAAGGATCGTCCACAGACCAACTCCATCAACATGATCTGAGAGCTTGTTAGAAATGGAGAATCTCAGGACCCACTCCAGGACCCTAGATTTAGAATCTGTATTTTAACAAGATCAGGTTGATAAATTCCCATCCAGTTGATCTGTATGATCTTTCCAATTTCTGAAATGTTATGAATTTTGAGTATTTAACTGTAACATATTCTTTTTATAATTCTATAATCAAGGGAGTAATTACAGATTTGGAAGTTAACTGTGATGTCTTCACTCTTATGAATCCATCCATTACACATCCATTACACACCGCCTGCACACATGAAGACAGTGGTTATTGCCTTATCATGAGTATTAACATCATTTCCTATCAAGAAACTGATTAAACTTAAAATCTACCATCAATTTGTTTTTGCTTAAAAACGTATTTTCAAAAAAAATGAATTGAAACTGAATGGGAGAAACAATTTAAGACAGGTCATTATAGCTCCTCAGTGTGTCATGATGAACATGTTTGGATTTTGTGGAACAGTGTCATGTGGAGGGGAAGAAACCCTTACTTAATTAGCTCATTAGCTCTGATTTTACTTTTACAGGGTAAACAATCTTTTGCAAAAGTCATAATTACTTATAGATGCTAATGCTGACTGTACTTTAAAATCTAAAAATTGCTGTCATTGGAGTTGTGTCTTGAAAATATGTTTATCTATCCTTGTGCAAATGCTTTCTAGAATCCTGGAAAGCAGTTACATTTTTTTTTTTTGAGGCACTTAAGCTCAACAGCTAATGGAAGATCATGTATTTAAATAATTTACACTTCCATCTGGTTTGAAGAACACCAGGTGGAAGTGGCTGATCAGGATGAGTCTGTTACGTGGAAGAAAATGTTTGCTCAAAATAAATGAAAGGCAAACATTTACATGAGCCCCATCTTTTTGTCTGTGTGGGTAGACTCCTGTTTGCTGCTGTAATATTCTCTGGTCCTGGATTCTGTCTTTTACATTCACTGTGTATTGATGAGGTTCCAGAAGGAGCATGATGAACTCAGTGATTTCCACTGTTTTATTTTCTTCTTCACAATCTTTTGATCATAAGCAATTATTGTCTCTTTTTCTTGTCCTTTCTGCATGCCAACCTGAAATCAAAAGGGGCTGTCCCCTTGCTGTAGGAGAGAGAAAGCTGAGCTTCCTGGATGTGCTTCTCCTTGTTGCTGGGCCAACTGGCAAATTTTATGTTTCCCACTGAGCATCACAGTGTGTTGTCAAAAGCTTGTTTTTGTGAGTTGACTTTTGATAGGCACTTACTGTATCTTACCTGTCAACGCCGCAGTGGACTTCCTCATTTACAGCATGTGGCTTGCAAGCACAGACCAAACCCTTCAAGCCAAGAAGAGTCCTACAGAGCACATGGCTCCACTTTCCAGCTTTCTTCTGCTCATTGTGCTTGTCAGACACATTCTCCCATGCGTGGACTTATTTGGTGTGTATCAGTGTATGTGTGTCTGTGTGTGTCATTTTAGGGTAGATAAAAGGATCAGAACCATTCCTGCTGTTAATGCTACAAAGACAAAAATGGAACTTTTTGTTCTGGCATCATAAGGAGGAATTACTGGCTATGGAGGGCAATTGTTCCCAGGGTTAAAAACCAAGTCACCGCACAGTTTCTCAGCTTACATGGGAGAGTATGAAATGATTACCACAAACTGAGTTAGCACTGAGAAACGCAGCCTTTTTAATCCACTTTTTGAAATATCATGGCCTCCATACTCTACCAGTAGGACACTAAAGTTTACTTCCCGAGCCTCTAAGACTCCCCAGGGAAAAAGATCACAAAATCTGCAGCAGCTTCAAATTCATCTTTTCCAGAGCCAAATGAAATACAAATTCCAAATGTTTCGAGTTTTATTCTAGGTTTAGAAATAACACTTTTTCAAGTCAGTTCTAAATTTGACAACATCCCCTCTCTCATTGCTAGAAACAAGGCTGGGCTGGGCTGGGCTAGGGATAGGGTACCCTGAGTATTACCCGGAATGACTGCTTCTCCAGCCATCACAAGTATATGGGAATTTCTGAGGGAGGGGCCCTTTCACTTATTGTAAAATAAATTGGTAACGGGGTCCATAAAAACTGTTTGATGGAAAATTGTTTGATGGAATTGCTTTGGGGCATTCTTAGATCTTGTTAGCCACTCCATTTTTAAACGAGCAGTAGTCATTTCTGTCATCACTTCCCTTGTTTAGCTCTTGGCTACACGTTTGGGTGTGGACTGGAAAGGAGGCTCAGTAGGAAACATGGGCATTGAGACGTCACTGTGGCCTCCTCTCCCTTTTTCCAGGATTGCCTAGAAGTCTCAGGGATGGTTGAGGCTAGTATATGTAGAACTGGGGGGCTCTCCATAGTCTCCCTTCTCCTTCTCCATAGTGTTCCCTTCAACTGGTGCTAGTCCTGGTGTCACTGTGGGCACCAGGTGCTCCTGCCTTACCAAGGGTGGAAAGCATATGGCAGAACCAATTTAGCAAGCTTGGCAAGGATGCTGTTTAATAACTCATCATGTTGGACAAGTGGGTTCATGAGGTATACTTGAAAATACCTTTGGTCATCTCCCGTACTGCTTGTTTTTCTCCTGCCCTAAGGGCCGGCTCTTGCTTTTCTGGTTACCGCCAGATAACAGAAGATCCTCTGATTGTCATCAGTAATTGATTTCAGTTCAGCAATTAATATGTCAAACTAGGGTAATAAGTAAAACACCTGTTTCCATTTAATGGAAAACGTTTTCCTTTAGCTTGGGCCAGCTGCAGACAGTCCCCCTGTGGGCTTGTGGGGGCTTCTGGGGTGCTGGTGCTGGTGCCACTTGCCCCATACGGTGCTCTGTCTCTGCAGGGCCAGAGTTAGAGATGGTATAGAAGAGGGGAGAGAGACAGGAAGGTCTCACTGTTGGCCTGGGTGCTCCCAAATCCAGGGAGATTGGTAACACTACATTTCTCTTGTAGGACACACACACACACACACACAAACACACACTCAAAATCGCTGGGAATTTCTTACCGGCTACTGTATCTCCCCTGGTTGGTCACATATATGGTCCTCAGCCCTGGGAATTCAGCAGTTCACACCCTGATGGGGTCTCTTCATCTATTTAGGTAGGTCCTATGTTAGTATTATGCTGGTTTTCTCATATGAGAAGCCACATCTGGGGATGCTCAGGAACCCTTTGCCCCAACAAACCCTGGGGGCATATGCAGGCCATGACAACAGTCTCAGAACAGCTGGTCATCATCTTCTTCCCTTTGGAAATCCCAGAGTCAGACACCAGTCGATGGTGTCTCCCAGTTGTAGAGGAAGTATGTCAGGCTTTCAGAGGGATCCCACTGAAGTCCTTTCCTTAAACTTGAAGGGAGGGGCATGCACTGACTTATACTCCAAGTTCCTTAATCTTGGGGAGGGTTGGCACTCACAGCACATAGCAGAGCAGCTCTGCAAAAAGTCCTCTAATAATCAAACTCCTTTTTCAGTCCCCCCAACCCTTCCTAGGCTGAGGATGAGTAGTGAGCAAAGTGTTGAATAACAGTTTTTAACCAAGTTCCATGGATGTTCTGACTGGTGGCCTTGTGTCTTACTTTGAAATATGATATTTATTGTCTTGGGGCCTCTGCTGAAATTAAAGTCAAAATGGCTTATTAACATCTGGTTACATTAAATCAGAGTTTGAGTTTGAAAATCCAGGTATTATGTTCGTATGGATGTGTGAATATCTATGCATCCTCAGTTGAACAACTTAAAATTTAAAGTTTCTCTTCTGCTTCCTCTTTAATTACATGTGCATTTGAATGAAGAGCTCACAGGGGAAACAAAATCTTTCCAAAGTAGAGAAGTTCAATTGCTCATTTCTAACTAAACGATATTGTGAGGAAACCCTTAAATAGTTTTATGATGTAGACAGAAGAATTATTGAATAGTTTTGACCCCTTTTCTAACAGCACGATCTTCTTCAGCAGCAAGGTGAAATAGTATTCAAAATGAAAGAGGTGATACCAACAACACAAGCAATAATTAGACAGCTAGCACTTATGGAACATGCATGCTGTTTCAGATGTTAGGCTATGCTCTTTGAGGAGTTTGGTCCTCACACCCTCACAACAGCCCTATATGAGGTAGATGCTGTTATTCTCCTTTGATGGAGTTTTAGTGACTTGCCGAAGTTTGGATTAAGTCATATAGACTTCAGTCCAGGAAATCTAACTTCATAGCATATTTTCTTAGAAAGATTGAAAAGAGAATTAGGAGTGATTGGGAGTTCTGAAAAGAAACTTCTTGTAAAACAGGGGATTCTAGAATTTTATATGCTGTCATATTCCCTTGATGTCACTTAATTTCAGCCATTTCATTGAATTTATTTTAAATAATCTTGCCCACTGAACATGGTCTGTTTCTGTGGGCATGGGAGTACCAGGACAAAGGGCAAGTTTTTTTTTTTTTTAAACTACTTTATTGACGTATGATTGACATATAAAAAGCTGTCTATATTAAATGTATACAGTTCAATGAATTTGTGGTAAGTATACATCTCTGAAACCATCACCACCACCAATGCCATAGATGTATTTATCATCTCCTAAAGTTTTCTTCAGGCCCCCTTGTTATTTATTTATTTTTTTGTGGTAAGAACACAACATCTGTTGGCAAATTTTAAGTATACAATATAGTGTTAGCTATAGGAACTGTGTGTTTGGTAGAACTTACTTATCTTGCATAACTGAAACTTCATCTGACCATCAGCTCCACATTTCCCTCTCCCCCCAGCCAAAGGAGCAAGTTTTATAAGAACAGTGCTAAGGATTCTCCTATGAACTTTTTTTTGCCCCTTTTATCAGTGTTTAAGTAACATCCATTTAGTGCATTTCTTTTAATGAAAAGTATTGGCGGCCATTTGTCATTGCTACTTCCTGACTGGTCTGATTGTTATTTTCTTGAAGTCAAGGATTTCTTTACTTAAAGTGGTATTTAAGACCTGGAATGGGCAATGTAGTAATCATGTTTTGTTGATTCCCTAAGTAAAGAGAAAGGCCATGGAAAACTCAAGTGTACCAATACCCAGTGCACGTTAATGACTTTTTCTTCACAGGCCTGTGAATGGAATAGCTTTGAATTAGCCTGTGCCCCTTTCCTTCCTGGTGAGGGAAGACCTGTGTTTAAGTCAGGCTGTATCTTTCACAGTGATTCTTTTTTTTTTTAATTTCTTTCTTTTTTTTTTATGTCATGTTAATCACCATACATTACATCATTAGTTTTTGATGTAGTGTTCCATGATTCATTGTTTGTGCATAACACCCAGTGATCCATGCAGAATGTGCCCTCTTTAATACCCATCACCGGGCTAACCCATCCTCGCATCCCCCTCCCCTCTAGAACCCTCAGTTTGTTTTTCAGAGTCCATTGTCTCTCATGGTTCATCTACCCCTCCGATTTCCCCCCCTTCATTCTTCCTCTCCTGCTATCTTCTTCTTCTTTTTTTTTTTTAACATATAATGTATTATTTGCTTCAGAGGTACAGATCTGTGATTCAACAGTCTTGCACACTTCACAGTGCTCACCATAGCACATACCCTCCCTAATGTCTATCACCCAGCCACCCCATCCCTCCCACCCCCCACCACTCCAGCAACCCTCAGTTTGTTTCCTGAGATTAAGAATTTCTCATATCAGTGAGGTCATATGATACATGTCTTTCTCTGATTGATTTATTTCGCTCAGCGTAATACCCTCCAGTTCTATCCACGTCGTTGCAAATGGCAAGATTTCATTCTTTTTGATGGCTGCATAATATTCCATTGTATATATATACCGCATCTTCTTTATCCATTCATCTGTCGATGGACATCTTGGCTCTTTCCACAGTTTGGCTATTGTAGACATTGCTGCTATAAACATCGGGGTGCACATACCCCTTCAGATCCCTACATTTGTATCTTTGGGGTAAATACCCAGTAGTGCAATCACAGTGATTCTTAACCTGCTGGCTGATTGTGTGCATGAGTTTCAGGAACCGTAGTGAAACAGTAGACTGAGTAATCAAAGGACACGTGAGTGGAAAGGTTGGGACAGTGTGCATATGGAGTCAGCAGCATCCCTTTTGTCATTTTGAGCAACTTTGCTCTCAGAGTACCCTGGCTTATTATGAATTTCCTGAAATGAGAATGATTTTAAACTAGACCAAGATAGGCTTTCCAGATTGGTGGTGGGATTTTCTCCCTTTCTGCCCTCAGCCATTTAAATTTTAAATTTTAATTTTCTCAAAGCTTATGCATCTTATGACCAGTGTGAATAAAAGGAAAGATCTCTGGAAAACCATGCCCTTTTATTGTTGTGTTGAACGTAATCCACGTGAAAACAGTGTGTCGGATTCAGGAGAAGTCCTCCAGACCTCCTATGGACATATTGCTTCCCTTAAGAATTTCTGTATAGGGGCGCCTGGGTGGCTCAGTCGGTTAAGTGTCTGCCTTCGGCTCGGGTCATGATCCCAGGGTCCTGGGATTGAGCCCCGCATTGGGCTCCCTGCTCAGCAGGAAGTCTGCTTCTCCCTCTCCCTCTGCTGCTCCCCCTGCTTGTGTGCTCTAACTCTCTCTCTGTCAAATAAAATAAACAAAATCTTAAAAAAAAAGAATTTATATAGAATGATTTATTTTTTCCTTTGTTCAATAAAAATTTGTTGAGCACCTGCTATGTCTCATTTGCTGTTCTAGGTTCGAGGGTACAGAGAACAAAATGAGACAAAATCCCTGCTTTAGTTGAACTTAATAGTCTCATGAGCGGAGACAAATAGTGAGCAAAAAAATTAGTAACATATATAGTGTGTTAAAGATACATGCTATGGATAAAGAAAACAGGAAATGGGGCTATAAATGCTGGGGTCGATGGAGATGGTTTAATTTCAAGTATGAACATTAAGGAGGACTTACTGGGAAGGAGATATTTGAGCAGATGAGAAGAAGAGCAGGAAGTGAGCTGTGTGAAAACTGGGGAAGGTGCTAGAAACACCGTGACTTTTAGGAGATCTGCTGCTTGGGAGGACTCCTTTGGCTTGATCCTCTCTGGCATTTTATCTCTGGAATCAGTTTGGAGCTCAACTGACCTCTCAAAGTAAGGGGAGAGGCAGTGGGACTTTCAGGAAAAAAAATGATGGGACAGAAAAGCCTTCATGTAGGCTGGTGATGGGTTTAAAGGCCCACCCTTTCTCTCCCAAGGGGATGCTATTCTGTTTCATTTCTCAGGTATAGAACCCGGTGTCTTCTTGAGTTGACTATTTATGCAAAATTTAGCCAACTCTAATGTGAGACAGGGTACAGTTCTCTCAGGCCTGCTCTCAATTTTGATGTCAAGCGCAAGTTTGGGGGATTCCCCAAACCACCGCCAGGTTTGAGAATTTGCTAGGACTCACAGAACTCCCTGAAAACTGTTATACTTATGGTTATGGTTTATAACAGATGAAAATCAGCTAAGGGAAGAGATGCATAGGGCAGATTCCAGAGGGGTCCAAATGCTAAGCTTCCAGTTGTCTTCTCCCTGTGGAGACATGGAGAACATTAACTCTTCCTGGCATCCACGTGTAGCAGTGTGAATGGAGCATTGCCAACAGGTGAGGCTCACCCGAGCCTGGGTGTCCAGAGTTTTTATTGGCACTCAGTCACATCTCACCCACATGGCTGTCCTTTAGTCTCCAGCCCTTCTGGACATTAGGTTGACATCCTTAGTCTCCAGTTCCTCCCGAGAGCAGCAGATACCACATGGCCTAACATAAATCACATTATTGGACTCCTTGGTGGCCAAAGCTCCCAGGCAAACAAAGACATTCCTTGCTAGGCATGGCATTTCAGGAACTGAGAGATCATCTTTCAGTACCTAAGGGCAAAGACCAGACCTCTCTTTTGGATAAGGTTAATTCTTCACTATACAGTTTGTACTATGCAGTTATTTTTCTCCAACATTTTTGTTTTTATAACATCACTCACTACTGCTCTTCATTAAAAATCCACATGAGAGGTGCGGAGGCAGAAGCAGAGCCGGGGGGCTCTTCATCTGCACACATGAGGGGACCACATATTTCACATTTGCATCTTAAGTTTCTTTACTATTGAATATATAGTAGATGGCTTTAAATAACATTCTTCTCATTGTCTTTTGTCCCTTTTTGGGGCAAGAGGGAAAACATGGATTCATGGACAAAAATATGTATATATACTGCACAAAATCATTGAAGGTAAGTAAACTAATAGCACATAGATTTAAATGTTTACTGGTTTGTGTCAGTGTCTGGTTATACAATGAATAATTCATATCAAACTAGTAGAATGTAACATTTACATAAAATAATACTTTGCAAATTTATGGTAAGTACTAATTACTTGCCTTATTTGCCATGACTATGATATTAAATATTCATAAAAATGTGATTATTTCTTTGATTTGGCAGGCATTTAGATTTCTCTACAGCTTTTCACACTGCTAATTTTAATCCAGTAAATTATCTGGAAGAAAACAGTATGCAGCCTAAAAACTGTTCAAAATTCACTCCAACATTGAGCACATTATGGACGTAATGATCCATTACAACCAAACTTCAAGAAGGTCTTAGAAGAAAACTGAGAATTAAACAAAGAAATATGGAGGCTATCATCATGATTTGTCAAATATGTTTATTAGAAGATTTTTTTTACATATATGATGGACAATCTTTACAAGTACTATCCTGATCTATAATAAACACATTTTGAGATGTTTTGCTCCCGCCAGGGGCCAGTTTAAGAGAATTTACCAGGACTCTGCCAGTGTTCATTTCCCAGCTTGATGTTTAGTGAGATTATTTGTGAGGGACATTAATGCAAGAATCTGAGCTGTGGTAAGTGTGCTAGAAATGTGCTCCTTATGGGATCAGAGGGGACACCTCCTACTTCCTCCCTGCTCCTGTTTAAGTTGTGGGTTCTCATGTTCTTTAAAACAAAATCAGACTTCTATGGCACAAAACTCATATCAGAGGAGATTGTATTGCATGCCTGATTGTTTTATATTCTGTTAACTTATAAGGATTCTGGTAATAATTTGCCAGCTTTTTTTTTTTAATTCAGTGAGCACAAAATGAATCTCTCTTATAGATATTCAGCATTCTCTGGTCAAAAAGTTCAGAGAGGAAAAGGAGGGTTACTCTTGGGATCTAAAGGCTTAAGGACATACGAGAAAAAGGGAGGTGGGAGAAGAGGGGGGAAGACTGTTAGGCATGAGCTTGCTCATCAGAAAATAGTTGGAGGGAGATGTCAGAGAGGGACCAGACACAGTGCCTCTCTTGTTTATATTATGGCTTCTGTCACTGAATCCCTATGAGACAAAGACATTATATAACCTAGTGTTCCTTTGAGACCTAGTATTCAACAGGGTGAGTTTTATTAATTCAGTATCTGGAGCTAGAGCTAGGAAGCACTCCCAGATTTGTTCATACCTGTTTATGAAAGATGCTTAAATCAGGTCAGGACTATGATACTGAGTAACAAAAAAAGTTGATAACTCTGAAAAGTAATGTGTTTAAAATATAAACCCCCGGGGTGCCTGGGTGGCTCAGTCGTTAAGTGTCTGCCTTGGGCTCAGGTCATGATCCCAGGGTCCTGGGATTGATCCCTGCGTCAGGCTCTCTGCTCAGCGGGAAGCCTGCTTCTCCCTCTCCCACTCCCCCTGCTTGTGTTCCTGCTCTCGCTATCTCTCTCTCCATCAAATAAATAAAATCTTAAATATATATATATATATAAACCTCCAAATCAGAGGCTTATAACTCAAGATTGATAGAAGAGGACAGGTTGTATGGCATATAGACAAAAGAGGGCCCTTCTTTCACAGACATTAAGGAAAATGTGAAATGAAGATTAAGACTGGAAATTTAAAAGGGTAGCAACTCAACAAAGTTTATAAACCTGTAAGTATGAATGCTCTGCTTTGTCCTTCGAGGTGACTATGACCTGATAGCCAATGCTAACATCATGGATACTTAACAGTATGTTCTGAAGAAAGGTAGCTTGGTTTGTTTATCATGCTAACACAGCTTAGTAGCAAGGTTGGGAGCAGACAGATGTGGGCACCACTTCTGTCTGCTCCCAAGTTCTAATAAGTGCGACTTCTAATAAGTTATTCAACTTGTGTCTGCATCAGTTTCCTCATCTGAACTGGGGAAAAACAGTATTCATCTCATAGGATTGTTGTGAGGATATACTGAGAATGTTTATGTAAGGGCTTAGCATAGTATCTGACATGTGGTGAGTGCTTAATAAATCTTAGCTAGTATTATTACGCCTATTATGTATAGGAGGCTAAAACATAGAAAAAAATCAATTAGTTAAATGTCTATTCATGTGAAGAAGGACTTCAGATATTTGATATTTGACAAAATGATTGAATTGACTGCACCACATGGTTTTGTGATACTAGAAAACTTACATAGTCTAAATAAGTCAGTGATAGCCATTTCAGGCCTCCCAACTCAGTCTTGGGTTTAAGCAGGAATAAACAAAGTAGACATTTCAGTATGAGATTCAGGATGAACCTCGGTTCTAGAACACTTCTGATTCTGGTTGCTCTGGATATATTCTAGACCAGGAGTTCCTGATCTGGAATCCATGGGTAACGAGAGTTTAGGATTATTACTTAGAGATTCTTTAAGGAATCTGTTAACAACTGGAAATGGGATGCGAAATTGTAGGTATACACATTTTTCTGGGCAAAAGGTCCATAACTTTGATCAGATTATTAAAGGGTTTATGACTCTTCGAATTTTCAGAATAACTGGTTTGGATCATGTGGGCTCTTAATGAGCACTACCTAGAAGCAAATAAGGTTCCAGATTCCCAGTGAGGCCGGACTGTGATTAGGAGAGCAGGAATCCTGTCTTTGTTCTGACATTAGGAGGCAATTTATGATGTGTTAGCTTTTTTGGCAAGCCACTTCACATTGAGCTTGTATTAAACAAAATTGATACGGTCATTCCTCCAAATGTCACTCTTTAACTATAGCCACCTCATCCTTCCTTATGTAATTGTGATTTTGAGTTCCAGTACCAGACTTTCTGTTTATAACAAATGTTACAATCATGCTATATAACCATGTTAGATCTTCCCATAATTTTACTACATTTAAATAATTTTGAATCCTGACTCTGTCATTCAATTCATTTTATGACACTCGCAATTTCCTTTTAGTCATAAATTTGATAATCATGCCATCTAAATAAATATGGAAAATCCTGTGTCCATTTAAGAAAATTCTTTTTCTTTTTTGGAAAAAAATATATTCAGGCTTGATAAACTTTTTCAACACAAAACACTGTAATCATCTTCCTGGCAAAATAGGAATGATATTTACAGAACAATTTTTGAGTCCCTTGTTATAATGTTGAACTGATAAATTAGGGAAAAGCAAGAATAGATTAAAATATGTTACTCCTTTTTAGCCAAAGCCTTCTTGTGTCATTGTTTTGAAAATTAGCAATGATACATGAATATGATTTGCCTAAATTGAGGCTATAAAAAAAACAACGCAAAGAACGTTGTAGTAGAGTGTGAAACTATTCTGACCCAATTTTTACTTCCCTAACAAACCCACACAAAGTCCTCAGAAAATCTGCTGCAAGATGGCACAGTATAAAATAACTATGTATAAGTTAACCCCACCCACATCCCTCTCCCCACCTATGTTGCTATCCATACTTCTTACAACGAAAAAAATGTAAACCGCGTGCTTGCTTGCTTTCTCTGAAGTCTATGCACCAACTACTGAATTGCTTTTCCAAGCTATGACCAACCTTCTCAAGAGCCTGCTTAGCAGGTTTGAGAAACAAAGCTGCCTTGAAATCAAAGATTCGGTCTGATGGAGCCTCTCCAGTTCCTGATGCTAATCATAGAACTGGCGGCTGCTCTTTCAGGAGAGCAGAACCTTCACGTTTTAAGGGTGGGGGGGAATCCTACCTTCCAAGAAAACTGCAGAGTATACCTCTTCTCTTTCCGCTAGTCAGCTCCCCCAAGCTGATGATGATGATGGTGATGATGATTATTAATTACCCGGACAAGGACTTGTGGATTCACTACAGGCATCTCCTTACTGTGGGCAGAATGGCATAGAGAGCGCTGGAGGAGGGAAGTTTCCTCCCGAGCGGTGCGCGGTGGCGTCTGTTAGCAGCTGTTAGCAGCTGTGGGCACCATCTGACTGATCCGAGCATGTCCTCCGAGCTGCCTCAACCATATGTGGAGCTTATGGGAAATCCAGGCCCGGCTGCCGGGTGTCATTTCCTATAAAGGAACTGGCTGAGTTGGCGCCGGTTCTGTCCTGGGCAAATGTGCCTAGTGGAACAAGTGTGGCCTTCATTTACCCAGAGTCTCTGAAAGGAACACAAAGGGCCGAGAAGATGGTTTCCTTTGTTAACACGGAGATAACATTGTTTGCCTCTGTTAATTTAAAAGGAGGACCCAAAACATGAGACATCTGGTTTTTAAAAGTCAAATCTGTGCCCTCTACTTGGAGTTTTTCATTTAATTGGGATATAATTAAAAACATAGAAAAAAAAACCTGGGAGAAATCAGCTGGACAGTTTCCATTCCTGGGACTTTCACCCCACCTGAGGTCAAACAGGCCCTTGATTGTGTTTAAGAGGCCCAACTTTTGTTTTGCAGATGGTGCAGTTGACCAGTGCTGCCATTCTTTGGCTGGATGAAGAGAGGTCAGCTCTCTGGAGTCTGGGATAGTTTTTCTGACAGTGTAGAGAGTATTAGCCTGAGCTGCTTGAAATATGTGATGTCTAGAAACAGTGGGAATAGTGTTTATTGTAGCTTTTGTGCACATTGTGTGGGCTTTTAACTGTTGAATCAGAGGTCCTGCTCTTTAAATGTCATTGCACTGTCCTGTCACTTCATTGCTGCTGGGGAAGAAACTACAGAGACTTTAAAGAAAGGGCATCCATTAGTCCATTGGTACCCAAGAGCGCCATTGAATTTCAGGAAGAAGGAACTTAAGACAATGCAAAATAGTGCATTGACACACCATTTGCCTAGCACTGTTTAGAGGAGAGTTTACCTTCTGCATCTGGAGGATAAGCACAGACTAACAGTGTATTAGTTTCCCAGGGCTGCCGTAACAAAAATACCAAAAAGCGTGGCTTAAAACAAAAGAAATTTATTGTTTCACCATTCTAGAGGCCACAAATCTAAAATCAGGTGTTACCAGGATTATAGCCCCTCCGAAGCCTCCCAGGGAGGATCCTTCCTTGACTCTTCCAGCTTCTGGGAGCCTCAGATGTTCTTTAGCTTGTGGCAGCATATCTCCAGTCTCTGCCTCTATCTTCACATGGCCTTCTCCCGGTGTCTCTGTGTCTTCACGTGGCTGTCCTCTTTTTGTTTGTGGTCTCTTTTTTCCTTATAAGGACCCAGTTATATTGGATTAACAACCACATCTTAACTAATTGCATCTGGAACTACCCCATTTCCAAGTAAGGTCACATTCTGAGGTGCTGGGGATTAGGACTTTAACATATCTTTTGGGGGGGGACACAATTCAATCACTAACACACAGCATAAATGAGAGTAGACTGAAGGGGAATTAAGAAGTGAACCCAGTGGAAACTGAATTCTGTTAACTCTTCATTTCATGTTAGGCTTAAAGTTGGTTAGGAATTGGGATAGGTGATGGAGATGCTGCTGTGGGATTTGGCAGTACCGACTGAAGGCAGAAATTTAATACTTAGAGATATCAGGAACTGTAGAAAGGAGCAGTATTAGAATTAGCAAGATTTAGAAATGAAGGCCATGCCAAGACAAAATCTGTTGGCACCATAGATTGTCTTTGGGTCTGATGAATTGGTAAAACTCTTTGTGAGAATGCTCCATCATGGAAAGAAAGCGGCTTTGTGATTTGTATCATGTATTTTTAGAGGTGACAAAGCCTACTTTTTCAGTCAAAAGTAAATACAAAGCAATTGCTTAATGTCAAGTTCTATATTTTGGATATACAAAAGTAATATAAGATACTCACATATAGTTAAATCTAACCAGAATGGTTTGGGAATAAGGTGTTATGGTGAATTGAAGTTCTTATTTTATCAGGAGTCTCATTTTATCACCATTCTTATTTCTTGTTGTGGGACCCTTTGAAGAAGTGATACAGTTACTGCTGGATTTTTCCCAGCTTACTAGTAGCTAGAAGATGAAATCTTCCCCTTAGACTCCAATTACTAGTTTTTCTACCTTAACAGTCACCTTTCCCGGGTGCCATGGGGAAAAGGAACAACTCAATCACCTTATCTCAAACAAAACCAAACGTTTTAAACAAGACATTATTTATTGTTAGTATGAAGGAAACAGTAGTAGAAGATACAGTACCGATTTTGTTCCCGAGACTGTATCAGTCATGTCTTAGACATCCTTCCCTGTACTTCTGGGCCCACTTCTTCAGCAAAGCTGGGAAGGATCACACAGGAGGACATTGGTGCCAACTGCCCAAGGTGATGCAGTAGTTAAGTGGAGTGTGTCAGGACTCAAAGCTCCCTTTGTCTGACTTCAAAGTCTAACTACCCATAACATAGCCTGCTCTTTAGGAACTCATGGTTGAGGAGGGAGCAGAGCTTTTCAGGGCTGTGCAAATAGTATGAACGAAGCAAAAAATAGTCTGTTCAGAAACACGTCTTATTGGGTGCCAACCATGTGCCATGTGCTTTGAAGATAGACATTTTTACTCATTATGTAATTAGTTACTCTAGACACTTTTATGTGCTATCTCTTCTCACAAAAACCATACAAAGTGTTATTCCCGTTTTCCACCTGAGATGGTTTTCCAAAGGCAATACAGACAGTACTTGCGGGAGGTGGGCTTTGCACAATTGCAAGTGGTGAATAGAGAATGGCAATCATTTTGAATTATCTGGAACAGAAGCACCTTGTTAGTGAACATGAGAGATAAAATTGGAAGTGTGTGGGCAATTGATGGAGGGTTCTGAATGTAAGCCTGAAGACTATATCTCTAACAGCGATATTACCAAGCAACTGCATTTTTTGAGCAGCTGGGTAGAGTGATGAAAACAATATTGAAGAAGAGGAATCCAACATTTATGAGAGGAGAAAAGAGAGGCAGGAAAACCAGCCAGAAGGTTTTTACAGTAATTGAGGCATAAGTTGAATCAAGCCTTCTGTGTGTGGGGGCTGTGGAAAAGAAAAGAAAGGGAGTTTGTTTGTTTACACCTTGTCTCATTCCAAAGAAGACTTTAAGGTAGTTTGCAAGAATCTTTGAAATACAGCAGAGGAATGCAAAGAGTGGCATGGGGGAAAACATAAAAACAAACAAAGGTAATGAAATAGAAGCAAGGCCAATGCATTTCTGATGTGGAAGTCATCCTGCTCATCTATAGAAATTGAATAAGGGAACAAATCTATACATTCCAGAAATACAACTCTGTTCCTCTGGCTTAATGCAGGGGTGAATTTTAAAGTATGTAGAGGAATTTGGGGGGCTACATACCCTTTAGGCAATCTAAAACTTGTACAACTTTTGATAAATACTGCACGGCATTATGTTGAAGTTAACAGGACTGTGCTTATTGAATACTATAGATAAAAACCAGAAAAATGTTCCTTAATCAAAGTCAAGCTGGGTAAGACTGTTTTTGACATCTCCTTTTCAGAAAGGAGATGTGCCTGGGTAGACTACCCTAACTTCACTCACGGAGGAGTCAAGGATATGCTTGGGAGGGATAAAGATTCTCATGAGAAAAAAAAAATGCATTAAATAAGTGGTGATCATGGCCTCCAATTTCAGCTTCATGTAACATGTCCATTTGAGAAATTTTTTTTTTTAAAGATTTTATTTATTTTATTTGACAGAGAGAGCACAGCGAGAGAGGGAACACAAGCAGGGGGAGTGGGAGAGGGAGAAGCAGGCTTCCCACTGAGCAGGGAGCCCGATGTGGGACTTGATACCACAACCCTGGGATCATGACCTGAGCCGAAGGCAGACGCTTAACGACTGAGCCACTCAGGCGCCCTCCATTTGAGAAATTTTTAAGGCAAATGAAACTAATATCACAGGCATAAATATCTACATAAACCATAGAATTTCAGCTTTTCTAGTTTTATGAAAAACTTCTTCCTCGATGCCCTTCAAATTGATTAACTGTGACATGTGTATTAGGAATGAGCTAACTTTCTGTGTGATATGGGATAGGGATTAACAGAAGGGCACTAGGTGTTGAATCAGCAGGGGTTAGAGCACAGTGGAGAGAAGAGAATTAGGCTGTACCCTTTGTCTATTCCTGTCAGACACTATCAGGAATTCTTAGTTGCAAACGACAAAATCCTTATTCCCACTAGTTAAAGCAGGAAAAGAATTTGTGAAAAGAATTTTTGACTGGTACTCTCAGCAAGAAGTACATTTTACCTTGTGGCATTCCCACATCCGTACATGTTTTCATATATACATAAAGTTTGAGTGGAGCAATACCTCTTGCTTTATGAGATAGTCTTCCTATTCTATTCTGTTTCATTTAAAGAAATTGCTGGTTGTGATTTGCTAAATGGATCTTACATCTTACTAATTGGTTGTGAACGATACTTTAAAAAAACACCATATTAAGGATTGTCAGATAGCTCAGGAATTTCTGGGATTGGCGAGTTAGGTTGGAGGTAATGCAGCCAGTCACAGTAGTAAAGGCACACCATGACTCAGACTGAGTGAGTCACTGTTTCTTCTGCCACCTGGGCTCATAGCCTTGATATGGAACACCAAATACTAGAAACTCCACTATTATTTTCCACAAAAGCCAGATGCATCCTTTGCCACCCAATTCAGAAAATGGATTCTGCCACAGTCAGGTTTCCTCTGGTTGCTTAATTCCAAATTGAAGGCTCCCCTGAGTGTGTCTGTTGGTGGAGCCCAATGGGTTGGTGCCTCAGCTGCAAGGAAAACACATTTTCTGGCTTCTCTCCTGGGAAGGCAAACCTTATATGGTGGGGAAACCCTCAAACATAGAATGTTTGTTGTGGAGGTGTTGGGCAGGTAGAAAAATGGCAAGTGCTTGTTACATTCCAGATAAATGGTGGCTTACACTCAGTTGATTACAGAAAATAATTCATATGGAATGCTTGGTATTCTTCATGATTATAAAATTGAGGGTATGGAAGAGTAGAAGTAGAGAACACCAGGAACAGTCTTGAGGAGCCACAGCAGAAGGCCGAAGTGAGCCATAGATCATGAGAAATACACAGTAGCTGCTCTTGCTAGTTTTGAACAGAGGGAATTCTTTCCAGAAACAGTACCAGTCTCATCTGCTAGGGCTTAAAAGAGAATAATACTTCACATAACAGACAAAGCCAATGTATGGTAATCATACAATCTTCTCTTATAGGGGAGCTCCAGATTTTCAAATTGACAGAATCCTTGATTACCCCTAGTACTGTGATGTGAAGATCTTTATTAGTTTAGACTCCAGACAATTACAGAAAAATCTCAAATAGCTAATTATAGTAGGCAATGGGTAGATGAGGAGGGATTAGACACATTTTCTTTCTCTTAGACATGGGCCTTATAGCATTTTAACAAATGTGATGCTGGCACAGACCGTCAGTTATGGTAATAAACTGGGTGATGAGGAGCTGAGAGAATACAGATACGACCTTTGTTGTTACAATTGTCATCACTGCTGTGCATAACACCCAGAAGGCAGAACAAGTGACTTAACTAAGGCATAATTGTTCATGGTAATAGTATTGATGATGCATTGTTTGTGTTACACTGATTTGATTTGGTGGTGGTGGTGTGGGGGGAGCTATCCTAGTTAAATAAAGATATTAACATTTCATTTTATTCATAATTTTTTGAGCAGTACTTAATAGTACTTAGGTTCTGTTAATAGTACTTAGGTTCCATTCCTTATTAAGTCAATTGTTCAGGAAGAGAGAGTCGCTTGAATGATTAACAAACCTAAGTATGGTCATCATTTATCTAAGGTTAAATTTTGGTTGCTTGAAAGGATAAAGAAAAAGAAAGATAAATCATGAAATAGATGCCAAAATAGGCCAAATATCATTATCCTAAATCTCAGAGCTCAATTCAGGGTTGAGAAGGATTTTAGGATGTGTGGTCATAATTGAATGTTGCTAGTTGACTATAGCTGGAGGAAAACATACAACTCTGCTATCTGATCTCACTTTAAATTTATGACTCCTAAGCTCAAGTGAGTCCTTAATGCTACCCTGTGATCCTACTACATTTCCCTAGCCAATTCATTTTCTTGATCTTCTACATGATTCTTTCAGACCTTCTTCTGTCCAACAGATCTCCAACATTATCTCTCCTTTCATTACTCTCTACTGATAACCTCCCATCATTGACAACATAGAAGCAATCTGAAGAGAGCCTCCATACACTCCCATTCCCAAATCTACCAACCTACTTGCATTTGTACCCACATCCACTCCCTTCTGGGCTGTAATAAAAGAACTATCCAAACTTCTTTTTCAATACATTGGATCCCATCCCTTCTTGCCTACTCAAAGACATGGTGTCTCTCTCTTATATTATTTTTTTTTTTTTAAGATTTTATTTATTTATTTGAGAGAGAGAGAGAGTACATGAGAGGGGGGAGGGTCAGAGGGAGAAGCAGGCTCCCCGCTGAGCAGGGAGCCCGATGCGGGACTCAATCCAGGGACTCCAGGATCATGACCTGAGCCGAAGGCAGTTGCTTAACCAACTGAGCCACCCAGGCGCCCTCTCTCTTATATTATTAATCTTCCCTAATTCCTGGATAATTCCTATCATCATATAAATATACTATTGTAGTGCTCTGTATTAATTGTGTTTCTAGCTTCTGTAAACTTGATCCTTTAATATCTGCCATACTGCATATGGCAGACATCTCATTCTGGATGATAATATGCCTGAATAACCTTGCTTTGGCCTCCTGCCTTCCTTGTTTATAACCCATACCCTTCCAGGAACCAATCAATCAATCAGTCAAACACAAACCAGTCAATCTAGAATCCCCACCCACAACCACTTCCTTTATGAGACTCTCCTACTCTGGGCCACTATACACCTGCCTTCATCACCCCAGGGTCAAGTACCAGATGACAATGGGAAGATCCTATGCCCTGGAGCCCACTGAAGTCATTCAAACTAACCAATCCTAAGCCTGTTTGCCTTGCCTGACACTTTCTTTCCTATAGAAATCACAGTGAAGGTCTCGCTTTCTTCTATCTCAAAACTGACCACAGTGTTTCTCAGTATGGTTCCCTGTCACATGACATATACTCTCCTTGGACCTGTGAATATATGACAAACCATCTTTTCAATGGCAGTTGTCTTCCCAACTGTTGCTCTTACTATGCCTCAAAATTTCTATTATTACATTATATTTTAAAACACCCTTATTTGGAAAAAAAAGCACCATCCTCTTTTGATGTTACATTCACTTTCTATATCTACTTTCTTTTTAAACTAAATTCATTAGATATTGATCCTACTTCCCTCTCAATTTCCTGTCTTTCCATTGTTTCTTAAATTCCCCCTAGTCAGATTTTTGTCTTTACCACTCTGACAAATTCTCTTATCAAAGTAACTGTTGACTTCTGGCTTGCCAAATCTGAGTCCTCATTTTATTTAGTATCTCTGCAGCATGTGATGCAGGTGATTGCTCCCATCTTGAAAAAAATTTTTCTCACTTGCTCTTCTCACTCTCCCTCTTGGTTTTTCCTTATCCGTCTTACTTTATTTCTTAGGCTTCCTTTCTTTCCCCTCTATACAGGTCAGCAATTCTTAAACTCTTTGGTCTTAGACCTCTTTATACTCTTTTTTTTTTTTAGACCTCTTTACACTCTTTAGAATTATTGGGGATCCCAAAGAGCTCTTGCTTATGTGGATTATTTCTATTGCTAATTGCTATATTAGAAATTGAAACATAAAAATTTAAAAACATTTGTTAACTTGTTTAAAAATAACAGCAAACCCATTACATATTTTTTTTAAAGATTTTATTTATTTATTTGAAAGAGAGAGAGAGAAAGAGAGCATGTGCATGAGAGACCATGCACAGGAGGGAGGGGCAGAGGGAGAAGCAGACTCCTCACTGAGCAGGGAGCCCTACGCTCCTCACTGAGCAGGGAGCCCTACGCAGGGCTTGATCCCAGGACCCTGGGATTGTGACCTGAGCAGAAGGCAGATGCTTAACTGACTGAGCCACCCAGGTGCCCCCAAACCCATTACATGTTAATATAAATAACCTTTTTATATAGAATAACTATATTTTCCCAAACATTTAGTGAGAAGAGTGGCACAGTTTTACATTTTGCTAATCTCTTTAATGTCTGGGTTAATAAAAGACAGGTGGATTTTCATATCTGCCTCTGCATTTAATCTGCTGCCACATCACATGTCATGTGGCCCCTAGAAAACTCCACTATATTTTTGTGAGAGAATGAGAATGAAAAAGGCAAATGTTATCTTAGTATTGTTGAAAATAGCATTGACCATGTGTGCCTCCTAAAAAAATCTTGGGGATCTGCAGAGGTCCCTGACCACGTTTTGTGCATGGCTTTCCGAGGTCACCTCACCTGTGTCCTTAAATGCTGTCTCTGTACTGGTGACTCTGAAAGTTTACATCTCATCCTAGATGACTTCTCTGAATGCCAGGAGATATATATATATATATATATATATATGCAGATTTCTATTTTGCATCTACTCTTGGTCTAAGAGGCAGTTCAAACTTAACATGTCCCAACCTGAACTCAGTTTACCCCCACAATTTGATCATCCTACAGTTCCCCATGCCAATAAATGGATTCCAGTTGCTTGGACCAAAAAAGGATTGTGTCATTCTTAACTTCTTTCTTTCATATTCCACATCAAATTCACTAGCAGATCCTGTTAGCTCTATCTTGGAAATATTTTTCAAATCCAACCTCTTCTCATGATCTCTATCACCACTCATCCTACTCTAAGCTACCAAATCTCTTCCCGAGATTATCGCAATCAACCCCTAACTACCTCCTTGCTTCTACATTTCACATAGTTCTCCCCATCTGGTCTCTTCACAGGAAACCCAAGGGATCTTTCTGAAATTTGAGTCAGCTTCTTCTAATGGCTTTCCATCTGAATCAAAGTAAAATCCAAAGCCCCTGCCATGGCCTGCAGAACCTCATCTCCTTCTACTCTTCTCTGCATCTCCTGGAACAGGAAGAGACTCTGCTCTTCCTCAAACACACAGAACATTCTCCTGTCTCAAGGTCTTTGAACTGAGTTCTCTTTGCCAAGAATGCTTTTCCTCTGCACAAACATGTGGCTCAATCCCTGTTTCCTTTAGGTCACTCCTCAGATGTCATTTTTGGTGACCACCCTGTATACCCCCATGATCATTCTATCTCCTTCTACTGCTTTATTATTTCTCATATCATTTATCACCACTTGGTATGTTCGTTACGCACTTATTTGTTTGTTGGCTTTCTCTCTTTCCAGGAGAATGTAACTTTGAGGGCAGGGGCTTTCTGTTTTGTTTACTTCTGTATCTCTAGTGCGTGATTGATTGTTGGTACTTGTGCATCAAGGGCAGATGGCCAAGCAGCACATGTACCAGGCATGCTGGAGCTGTATTGATGGGGAAAACTCATGGAGACAGGAGCAATAACAGATCCCCTGTTGCTCGTTGCATTACAGGGCAATGCAAAGAGATCTAGCAAGTGCAGATGTTAGACTCTGGGAAAGGGTCCCTGACCCTTAGGCTATGGGCCTTTTAAGCTGCATGATTAGATAAGCATCATCCACTTCCCTGAATACAAAAGCATTTCAGAGTGGCAGAACTTTGGCTCTAGTCCTGTCTAGACAGCTCTGTTTGTGTTTGTGGTAACACCAGCTCTTTCCCAGCTCAGAGAAGGAGGATGCCAGTCAGGTCCCCTAGTTGTAGCTCTGTTCTGTGACAAGGCCATGGCACGATTTGCCATGTAAGCCTTCAAGATTGGGAATGCAAGACTCCTTCCTAGGGCACCACTGGGGGCTGTGGTCCAAACCTTGTGTTTGACTAGAGGCCATTGTCTTAGAGCCATGGTCAGTAGCCATTCAGCTATGTGGAAGACTAACTTCTGATCAACTAGACTTCAGGACAAGGTCACCTTTACTTGCCAACACGTAATAAATATTTATTGGATCAACTAATATCCTCATGAGGGTGACTCTGTGTAACACAAACATTCCTCAACTTATGACCATTGATTTATGACTGATTACATAAAACAGGGAGGAACAGTGTTGGGGAAGGGGAGTTCTTTGCGATTCATAACAAGAGTCTTATGGCCCCATTAGTATGCTGGGAAGGAACTGGGCTATAGAGTCACCCTCTTAGGCAAATACAGTAAAATATTTTTCATTAAACCAAGGTAGAGGGCTGGTTTTTCTAATGTAAAAGCTATTGATATCCTCAAAATACCTATTCTCAACCTTCATAATTGATATTGCGGTAATAATTACTACAGAGAAGATAATACAAACTCATTATATCTTTGTTTAAAAAAATAATGTTCTAGATATATTTGAAATAAACTTCTATTTTTAGTACATTATGGCTTAATAAGTTTGGTGGACTCTCCAGGTCTAGAAATTTACTCACTTTTTTTTTTTTAAGATTTTATTTATTTATTCATGAGAGAGAGAGGCAGAGGCAGAGGGAGAAGCAGGCTCCCCGTGGAGCAGGGAGCCTGATGTGGGACTTGATCCCAGGACCCTGGGATCATGACCTGAGTCGAAGGCAGATGCTTAACCGTCTGAGCCACCCAGGTGCCCCAAAATTTACTCACTCTTTAAAACTTTTTTTTTTTACCTACAGGAAAGCTTTTTTAAGTGTTATATAACTTAAATTAAGAATTGGAAGGTAACCTGTTTTATAATTTAGGTATTGGTTCATTAGTCTGTTTTCTCTAGTGAATTACCTTTTTTGATTATGGGTCACATAGAGAAGTTGCTATGTAGATGCACCAGAGTAGCTACTGCAAAGAGAAGGAAGGTCAAGAATCTGTACATTGCAAAGTTAATATTCCATCATTGCAAGCCGTTCCATTTTCTCCTCAACTCCTTTGCACCCCTGTAATTTGTCTTATGTCCTGACCACATTCATGAACTGTCCAATGAGAGCCATCAGCTGTCTTTTAACTGTCAAGGTCAATGACTTGTTTTCATATCTCACCTCTCCCAGCTTCTCTGTAGTATTTCACAGACCTGACCACTTCTTTTCTTCAACCTTTACTTCTTGTCCTAACACAGCACTGTTTTGATTCTCTTCCCAATTCCCTTCCATCTTCTTTGTTTGCTTCCCTTCTTCCACTTGTCAGCTAACTGGAGGAATTCCCCCAAATTCTGACCTTGGGCCTCTCACTTACCTCTTTCTGAGCTTTATGTTCATAGGCATCACCACGAACATCTGGTTTCTTGCAAATCTCCCTCCCTTAGCCTTCATTTTTATTCTGTGCTGCAGAATCCTGTGCTCCAAAATGTGCAACAACTGTTTAACGTCTTTCACTTGCACCTCCTTTATAATTCATAATCCTTCCATCCTCAAACCTTTCAAACAGTTTCCTTTTTTCTATGAAGAATCAAAGCTAGGTAATCATTTTTGGCTTAGTCACTCCATATATTGATTGTATATAGTTAGTTGGCAAGAAATGTGGGTTTTATATTCCAAATATTTTCTAAAACCAACTCCTAGTGCTACGTCTTTCTATCTAAATTGTATGGTTACAAAATACTTTCAACTAATCTTCCTGCCTCTAATTTCTTCCCACTCTAATTCCTTCTGACTCTGCTTTCTGATTAATCATAGTTAAGTTTAGCTGGAGCCAGCTCCTCATTATATATCAAATTCAGTATATATTCCATACCTGAATCTTCATGGTATCTTGCAACTACAAGCCCCAATCTGTCTTCCCAAGCTTATTGCTCATTGCTTTCCTGTTTATACCCTGTATACCCCCCCAACTGAATTTTCATCTCCTCAACCAGCTTCAGTGTTTTCCTCAAGCTGTTTTCCTGGCTTCACATGATTTTTCTCACCCATCTCCCCCTGCTGAAATCTTAAATGTCCTTCCACCTCAGATGCTGCCTTCTGGATGGTCCTTTTCTGTTTAATTGGATGTGATTTCTTGTACTTTATATCCCCAAAGCACTTTATTTGTACTCTTTTCATGGGACCTTTCCTTTTCCATGTTCTCTTAAAGTCATGTGTATATTTACCTTTTTAAATTTCACTGTTACATGCATTAATGTAAGAGAGATTTGCTGAGTTCCTGTTATGTGCCAGGTACTGGATTTGGCCTGGTTATTACGCTATGAAGATAGACAGAGCCCCTGTCCTCATAGAAATGGAACATTCTAGATGTAAGATTAATCTCTGAAGTTATCCTCTAGAGCAGGTCAACCTTGGTCACTATTAACATTTTGGGCCAGATAATTTCTTGTTATGTGGAAGCCATCCTGTACCTTGTAGGGTGATTAGTACTGTCAGTGGCCTGTCCCCAGCAGCTGCTGATAGTACCTTTTTCCCCCACTGTGACAACCAAAACAATGTCTCTAGACATTGACAAATGTTTTCTGGGGGAAAAGTCATCCCTGGTTGAGACCCACTGCTTTACAATGTCTATCAAAGTTTTTTTTATCAATTAATGTTGGTTGAATTAAGTTGAAATAACACTTTTGTCTTCCCAGTAGGCATAGCCCACTATTATTGACTCTAATGGTGGCAGAAAGAACATAAAATAAGGGATGAGTTTGAATGTCTCTTCTACTTACTAAGGTTTTGAACTGCAGCTTGTGTGCCACTGTGTGCCTTTTTTATTGATGGGAGGAACAAATGAATTAACCCACAAAGCATTATTAGCATGTTACATGGCACAAAGTGCAAAGTAAATGTTTAGTAAGTGTCCACTGTAAGCATCCTAGGGGAGGAAGCATCTTCTTTTGTTAGGTTACAATGGGAACATTTGCAGGCTGAGACACACACATATACTTAGCCCTAAATTGGCATTGTGCATGGATCTTGTCTTGTCTCGTCTCGTCTCGTCTCCTTTCCTCTCCTCTCCTCTCCCCTCCCCTCCCCTCCCCCCCTCCACTTCCCTCCCTCCTCCCCGCCCCTCCTTTTCTTCTTTTCTTTTCTTTTCTTTTCTTGTAGGGCCCACGCCCAATGTGGGGCTTGAACTCATGAGATCAAGAGTCACATGCTCTACTGACTGAGACAGCCAGGCCCCAAAATTGACATTATACAGATTAAACATATAAAGTTTTGAAGGGGTTTTGGGAAGTAATGAATGGAGATAATTATGGTTTTTAGGGGAGATTTATTTTTTTTGGAGGAAGTGAGTTTTTAGTTAGACTTTGAAAACATTAAAGGACGTGCATTAATGGAGAAGAGGGGATGCAATGTCAAATGCCCATGTAGTTTTCTAAACAACTTCAGAATAATAGTGATGTTTAGCCAGGATCACCATCTACCCTAAGTTTTGTGGGCCTTGTTGTTAATTATCTTAGTCATCACATGTCACAAATATGGAATTACCATTTATAGTAAAGTACTTTGTTTAGCATGTCCTTGTATCTTTAGATCAGCAAAATTGTACTCATGGAAATATAGATGTATGTTTATCATTTGGAGACAATCCATCATGGAGCCTTCTTAGCCTTTGGGAGCTCAGCTTTGCTTGCATTTGTTATTCCGTAAGGGCCTTTGTGGTTGAGCTTTCTAGGTTTTAATGGAGAGTTCATTTCCTTCTCTACAGTTTACTGTTGCTTATGGTTGAGGAAATTTTGATGTGAATGGAGCTAGCTGAAAATTTTCAGGAAACCAAGAAAGAGACTATAAAATTTAGAAAATTTTGTATTACTGGAATTTTCAGTAACTCAACATAAGGCAGAGGAAAGCAATACCCTGGAGACTTCTATAATTTGGGGAAAAATAAAAAACTACTGATCTGGCTGACACCTTTCTGTATTTTTCTCCTCAAAAATTGTGCATGCCAAGGTAATTGTTTAAATCTAAGTTCTTGTCTCATGGCTTTCATTCAATACAAATATGACTCATATACCACTCTGTTAATCTGTGCTACTTTGCTCCCATTTGGGGAAGAAATCATTAATACTTTCCCACTTTTTTTTTCCTTCTATAGCTCACCTTGCTTTTAATGAGAGATTCCTTGAGGATACTGGGAATGATGTCAGTGAAAACATTGTTTTTACCAGGGTGGGCAGAAATTTAAGCTTAACTGGAGGAGGCACAAGCTTCTCCTACTTCCTTTTTCCTTGATTCTTTTCCCAACTACCTCCCCGTTTGATAACCTGATGCTCCAAGAATCACTATTTCTTTTCTCCCCTTTTTTTAATAGACACATAATTGAAATATAACCTATTAGTTTCAGGTGTACAACATAAGGATGCGATATTTGTATATACTATGGAATGATCCCCACAATAAGTCTAATCGAGATCTGTCACAGTAAGTAGTTGCAATTTTTTTTAATGATGAGAATTTTTTTTTAAAAGATTTTATTTATTTATTTTGACAGAGAGACACAACAAGAGAAGGAACACAAGCAGAGGGAGTGGGAGAGGGAGAAGCAGGCTCTCCACTGAGCAGGGAGCCCGATGTGGGGCTCGATCCCAGCACCCTGGGATCATGACCTGGGCTGAAGGCAGACACTTAATGACTGAGCCACCCAGGTGCCCCTAATGATGAGAATTTTTTAAAATCTACTCTCTTAGAACTTTCAAATGTGCAATACAGTATTATTAACTATACTCACCATGCTGTACATTACATCCCCATGACTTACTTATTTTATAAATGGAATTTTGTACCTTTGACTCCCTTCACCCATTTTGCCCATTTCCTCTCCCCCCAATCTCCTGACTCTGAAAACCACCAATCTGTTCTCTGTATCTATGAGTGAGGCTTCTTCTTCTTTTTTAAACATTCCACATATAAGTGTGATCATTCAGTGTTTGTCTTTCTCTATCTGACTTCACTTAGCATAATGGCCTCAAGGTCCATCCACAAGAATCACGATTTCTCAAGAAGACCAAGAACTTTCTGGAACTCCCCCTCTTTCTCACCTGGTTTCTGTCCTCCAACTCCTAACTGTTAGGCACTGTTTGGAAGCAAGGGCTTCCCAGCCACACAGCTGGCAGGCTTTCCATCCTTGGCTCTTTTACTCACTGGCTTTCTTACCTTGGGCTGGTATTTTATACTCTGCTTCACTGAGTTATTGTGAGGATCGAATGCATTATGTATGTAAAGCACTTAGCATATGCTTAGAACAGAATTTTAAAAATTCAGTTGTTATTATTCATATTAGCTGCTAACTGTTTGAATCTTGTCTTCTGGGATGTTCTTCATACATAGTGAAGGTGCTTTTGCTTGTAGGTAAAACTGACTTCTAATCTTTATTTATTTTTAAAGATTATTTATTTATTTATTTATTTAATTTGAGAGAGCTCGTGAGAGAGTGAGCGAGCCAGAACACAAGTGGGGGTGAGGGGCAGGGGGAGAGGGAGAAGCAGACTCCCTGCTGAGCAGGGAGCCCTGGGATCATGACCTGAAAGGAAGGCAGACACTTAACTGACTGAGCCACCCAGGTGTCCCAAGACTGGCTTCTCATCTTTAAATGCAACACTGACCTGAAAGTGAATAGGCTCAGCCAAAGACGATTTGTTTCATCTTCCATGATGTTATAAATCCTTACAAATAAAAGTCAAATACTAGCAACATTTGTAGAAACATGGAAAAGGGTAAAAGTGTATGTGGGGAAAATGGCAAAGAGAACTTTGGAGGATCGAATAGGGGAGGGAAACCAACTTTTAGGCAAACAAGAAAACAGTAAGAAAAGGGAGCTACAGCTCCCTCCTCCCCGGCATCGCCAGCATCAGGAGAGTTTCTGGGTCTACGCAATTCATGCCTCAGGTGTAGAGTGGGCTAGGCTGACTCTGACACCACTGATGTGCAGTTTCCCAGGAAATGGAAAGTTTAGCAGTCATAGTCCAAGCAACCAGAGAAGGGGCCAGTGCTAAAAGAGCAGAGATGGCGTCTGGGAGCCCAGATGAGGAGGCCTCCCTGCTGTTTGCAAGGATTAAGCAGCTTCTCGGGAGTCCAAGCTGGGTGCCTATGCTCGGGCACATTGAAGCTGCAACTTCCAACTCAGGGAACGGAACAAAATGCTAAGGCAGGTGAATCAAATGGGTTTTATAATTGAGGTTTGTAACTGAGGAATTAATGTATACTTGTGATCTGCTCACTGATTTGTAGCTGTATAGTGTCTATTTTTTAACTTCTTAATAAAACGTAACTTTATGGTAAGGTACCTATCCCGGATTCGTGATATTCTCACGAATAGTGGGGAAGGTGAGGCAATGCAGGGGAGGGGGCCCGCTAGGGAGATGGCACCTGTCATTGGAAATATTTCACAAAGCTAATACCTGGAGAAATTTGTGTGAAAATTGAACAAGTGCCACATTTTATATACATATCCAGATTTACAAAGCACTTTTACATATGTAATCTTACTTGTTTCTCACAGCAACTCTGTAAGAAACAGATTTTCCTTTAGAACAAAATTTAGTTTAAATTTTCACTTACAATGAAAATGTGTATTGGTATATATTTGGTGTACATTGGTCTATACACATTGCTACTTTCATAAATGGAATCTCCATTGTAATTATTTACCTAATGGAAGTTATTTTTACTTTAGCACCAAGCACCAAGTTTTAGAATGCGATTGAACAAAAGAATGAAGATCCAAAGTCAAATTAACTTTAGTACCAGTTGCTTTTTAACTTTTATTAAGTCAGCTCTTTAACTTATGCAATTATCTCTTATTTTTTTAAAGATTTATTTATTTATTTATTTGAGAGAGAGAGCATGAGTGGGATGGGGGGGGCAGAGGAGAGAAAGAGAGAGAGAGAATCTGCAGCAGACTCTCTGCTGAATGCAGGTTCTGACCCGACTGGGGGCTAGATTTCACAACCTTGAGATCATGACCTGAGCTGAAATCAGGAGCTGGATGCTCAACTGACTGAGCCACCCAGGCACCTCCAATTATCTCTTATTTTGAATGCTTAGATTAGATCATAAGATCAAGGATTTTGTAAATCGAGAAGAACATCCCCCCCCCACCCCAGCTTTTACTGAGTTGCAAATCTAATAAAACTTATTTGTTAGGAAGGGCCTCAATGTCTGCTATGTGGCTTCCAATATTTCAAACACAGATTTTAGAATGAATGGCTTAGGAAAGTGGTAATGTTACTTTAGAAGTGGTAAACTGTGTATCTAAATATAAATGTAAAATACTTCTTATATGGATAAATTTCATTATTGGACTAATTTTGATGTTGCCTTTAAGTTTACCATTTTAACTATACCTGTAGAGATTTACTTAAAAGACATGATAGGAATATCATAGAACTTTGTAGGAGTTATTTATAGAATAGCTTTGTAGAAGGGTACTTTCTTTGGCCAAATTTCTAAGAGAGGACACACTCAGCTTTATGTAACACACACACACACATGCACGCACACAAGCACGCACATACTGCTTCATGGTATATTCCAAAAAAAAAACCTGATAGTTTAGGAAAATATTTAAAAACCTTCTAGGAGCTTTTTTAGGCTAGTCATATCTCTTATAGTTTCGACTCAGTAACATTTATTTATGATCTATAAATTTAGAATGTTTAGGGGACGTTGTGTCAAAATTTTAGACAAAATAATGCACAAAATAGTTTTATTTGTGTATGCAGGAGAAAAGGGGCTGCTGAAAAAGTTGGCATATTTCTACTTGGCTTCTCTGCCCTGAAACAGAGCCTTGAAATCCTGGATAATACAAATAATCACATAATTTGCTTTGGATGTTTGATTATGGGGATATTGTTCTACATTGAGAGCGTGACGCTTTCAATCATGTCTTGGATTTGTAAATATAGAAACAATGTTCTTAACATGGTGTACTTTCATTTAGAAGCAGAGCCAATTACATAGGTTTTGTTCTTAGTCTGGAGATGATGGTATGCTAATCAGGGCTAGACAAAAAAGTTTGAATCAAAGGAGAAATATCTGATGAGAAATGTGAAGGCCCTCATGGCCCAGGAGCAAGGTCTCTTCCAGTGCTTCAGCCTGTTGTTATTGGGTGAACAGAATCCCTGGGAGTTGGAGACAAAACAGAGGAAAGGAGGGAATAAGAGTAGGGGAGGAGAAGATGTGAGTGTGGATTAAAGCCCTGCTCATAGATCCACAACTGATTTAAAAAAAAGTAGAATTCTCCTAAGAACCATTGCCCTGATGTGCTTTGTTCAGCTTCAGAATTAAAATGATTTGGTTACCAGTGGTTGTCAACTAGGTACAATTTTGGCAAAGTATGAAGACACTTTTGGTTGTCTTGAGGTGGGGTGCTATTGGTGTCTAATGGTCAGAGGCCAAAGATCCTGCTACGCATCCAGTAATACACAGGACAATCCTCTACTATAACAAATTATCCAGCTCAACATATCAATAGTGCTGAGGTTAAGAAACACTTCCTTAAGCTAGCCATGGGTCATATTTTTAGTAGGTGCTTATTGGTGAGACTACTGCTTTGTTCAAAGCAATTTGTCCAAGTCTTTTATCAACACACATGATATAGAAGGTGATGGTAGTACTATCTTTTTTTTTTTTTTTTTTCTGATCGTGTATTACTTTCCTTTACCCTTTCCTATAATGAGAGGCAACATGGGAAGGGAAAAGGTACCCATGGGCTTTGGAGTGACTGGCTCTGTAATGTGATGATCATAAAGAATCTATCTCATGAATGGATGTGAGGATTAAATGAAATTATAGATGTTAGGGGCATATAGTGAACACAAATATTAGCTCTTACTCTGTTAGCAGAGGACCTTCAGAAAGTTAACCTCAGCAGGCCTCCATTTTCAATTATATAAACTGGAGATAGTAATAGCTTGCACAGATACAGTGAGGATTGATTGTAAGTGCTTCACCAATTGTTTGACACAAATAGGCACTCAAGCCATAATAGCTACTATTGTTATTATTTATCATGATAGTTCACTTCCAAAAATATAAGAGCACAGTCAAAAGTAGGTATTACTGGAGACAGCGTGGAGATTAAGAGAATATAAATGGAGGTTAGAGAAACCTGTAGTTTTAGCCCTGGCAAAACTGTGTAATTTTAAATAACTTGGTTCCCAGTTTCCAATTTGAGCCAGTTCATAATTCTGGTGAGTATCAAGTGCAATAGCCAATGTGGAGTGCCTGGCATGGAGTGTTCAGGAAATGGTAGTTTCTCTTTCTTCCTGGCCAAAGGGACTTCATCTGTAGTTTCTGAACTAGAACATTATTTTAGCCTGGGATCCACTGGAAGCAGAGCCTGAAGTGAAAGATGATGTGTGGGATATTTTGGAATGTGATTTCAGGGAGCAGGAGTGAGGAACTTGGAAAAAGGGAAAACCAAGGCAAGGAGGTGCTAGTGTGTAGTCTCTGCTTGGGCGATGGTACTCAATTCTTTGGTCTGTTCTAAGAGGCTTAGGAGACTTTTTCTTTTCTTTATCATGTCTTTTGATGAGCAGAAATTTTAATTTTGATGAAGTCCAGTTAGCCATTTTTAAAAAAATGGTTAATGCTTTCTGTGTCCTAAGAAATCATTGCTTACTGCCAGATCAAAAAGATAATCTTTTCTCTTTTCTAATAAGTGTTAGAGTTCTAATTTTTATGCCTAGGTCTACAATTCACTTTGAATTAATTTATGTGTAAGTGAGAGATAGGAATTGAGATGAGTTTGTTTTTTTCTCACATGAGTATGTAGTTCTAACACCATTTGCTGAAAAAAAAAAAAAACAAACCTCTGGTCATTTCCCATTGATATTTGGTGCCTTTGTCAAAATCAGTCGGCTGTACATGTGTGGGTCTATTGGTGGATTCCATGTCCTGTTCTGTTATCTATTTTTCTATATTTGCACCAATACCCCATTGTCATGATTACTATAACTTTGTAGTAGGTATGGAAATCAGGTAGTTTAAGTTATTCAACATTGTTGTTATTTTTCAAAACTGTTTTGGCTACTGTTAGTAGTTTGCATTTCCATGTAAATTTTAAAATCAGCTTGCCAGTTAAAAAAACTGCTCAGATTTTATTTGGATTGCATTGAATCTGTAGATCAGTTAGGGGAAGATGATATTTTAATAATATTAATTCTTCCAAATCATGAACTATTATATCTTTCAATATAGTTAGCTTTTATTATATTTTTTTCTGTGACAGTTTTTCCTAATAAAGGCACTTAAAATGATAAATTTCCCTTTAAACACTGCTTTTGTTGCATTCTATAAATTTTGATATGTTGTGTTTCATTATCGTTCAATTAGAAGTATTTTCTAGTTTTCCTTGTCATTTTTGTTTGGACCATGCATTGTTTAGAAGTGTATTATTAGACTTTCAATTTCTTGGGATTTTTAAAAATGTCCTATTATTTATTTATTTATTTATTTATTTATTTATTAAGGATGTGGATGGGACTAGAGGGTATTATGCTAAGCAAAATAAGTCAATCAGAGAAAGACATATATCATATGATCTCACTGATATGAGGAATTCTTAATCTCAGGAAACAAACTGAAGGTTGCTGGAGAGGTGGGGGGTGGGAGGGCTGGGGTGGCTGGGTGATAGACATTGGGGAGGTTATGTGCTATGGTGAGCACTGTGAATTGTGTAAGACTGATGAATCACAGACCTGTACCTCTGAAACAAATAATACATTATATGTTAAAAAAAAAAAAAAAGAAGATAGCAGGAAGGGAAAAATGAAGGGGGGGAATTGGAGGGGGAGATGAACCATGAGAGACTATGGACTCTGAGAAACAAACTGAGGGTTTTAGAGGGGAGGGGGGTTGGGGGATGGGTTAGCCTGGTGATGGGTATTAAGGAGTGCATGCACTGAATGGAGCACTGGGTGTTATACGCAAACAATGAATCATGGAACACTACATCAAAAACTAATGATGTACTGTATGGTGACTAACATAACAAAATAAAATTTTTAAAAAAGTCCTATTATTATTATTTTTTAATTTGTTTTTTCTTATTCTGAGAACACTGCAATATATCAACCTTTTGAAATTTATTGAGACTTTATTTTTTATTTTTTAAAAATTTATTTATTATTCATTTTTAGAGAGAGTGAGCAAGAGTAGCATGCATGAGTGGGGGGAGGGGCAGAGGGAGAGAGAGAGTAGGAGAGAGAATCTCCAGCAGACTCCCTGCTGAGTGGGGAGCCTAATGGAGGGCTTGATCCCAAGACCCCGAGATCATGACCTGAGCTGAAGTCAGATGCTTAACCAACTGAGCCACCCACACACCCCTGAGACTTATTTTAGGGCTTAACATACAGTCTATTTGATGAATATTCTATGTGCATTTGAAAAGAGTGTGAATTCTGAACTTCTTGAGTATTGCTAGATATTAGGTCAAGTTGTGAATAGTATTCAGATCTTCTGTATCCTTGCTACTTTTAAAAAATCTCTGCCCTATCAGTTACTGAGAGATAAATGATAAAATATTTAATCATGATTTTTATATTTCTCCTTTTAGTTTTGTAAATATTTGCTCTATATATTTTTAGGTGCATATACACATTTAGGATTATAATGTCTTCCTGATGAATTAACTCTTTTTTTTTATTACAAACTACTACTACTTGTCCCTGGAAATACTTATAGTTTTGAAGTCCACTTTGATGTAAATCTAGTCATTTTAAATTACTGTTTGCATTGTCACTTTCTCTCTCTCTTTCTTTTACTCTCAACTGATTTGTATCTTTATATTTAAAGTGTGTGCCTTGTTTACAGCACGTAGTTAGGTCTTGATTTTTAGTCATTCTGAGTCTCTTCCTCTTAATTGGAGAGTTTAATCCATTTACATTGAATGTACTTATTGGTATGGTTTAGTTTATGTCTGCCATTTTGCTATTTGTTTTCAATTTGTCCCATCTATTTTTGGTTCTTCTTTTCCTCCCTTCTTTTAGTTTAATCAAGTTTTTTTATTCAGTCTTATGTTTTATATTTTCAATTGGTTTTTTAGTTTATTTATTTATTGATGGGTGCTCTAGGAATTACAGTAGACACCCTTAACTTATTATAGCCTACTTAGAATGAAGAGTGAATCACTTCACATAAAATGTGAGAAAATTCAGTATTATAAATCCACTCACATCTCTTCCTCTTTTTTGCTGTTGTTGCTATATATTTTGCTTTACATATGTTATAAGCCCCCATGTTATAATGTTATTATTTTGTTTTGAACAGTATGTTGTCCTTTAAGGAAATTTAAAAGAGAAAAAAAATGTAGGTCTTTATATTTACCCATATATTTACCATATGTGGTACATCTTATGCCTTCATATAGATCCAAGTTTCCATCTGCTATCATTCCCTTGAACCTGGAGATTTATTTATTTATGTATTTCTTTGTTTGTTTGCTTGCTTTTTTAGTGTTTCCTATAGTGTAGGTCTACTGTTGAAAAATTTTCTCAGCTTTAGTCTGAAAGTATTTTTATTTTATTCTAATTTTGAAGGGTTTTCACTAGACATAGAATTCTAGTTGGCCATTGCTCTTTGAGCTTTAGAAGATGTCCTTACATTGTGTCTGTCCTCCACTGATTTTGTTGAGACATCAGTCATCACTATTGCTGTCATCCCACATGTGATATGTCATTTTTCTCTTACCTTTGATTTTGATGTGATTAGGTATGGTTTTCTTTGTATTCCTCTTGCTTGAGGTTCACTTGCATCTTCTTGGATCTATAAGTTAATTTTAAAATCAAATTTACTCCAATTATCCTAAAACTTAGTGACTTGAAATAATAACATTTATTAACTCACAGTTTCTGGAGGTTGGGAGTCTGGGCTAGAATCTTGACCATTATCTCTATTATGGTGATAGCAGACATCTTTATTTCATTTCCAGTTTCAGAGGGAAAGCTTTCAGCATTTCACCATTGACTATGATGTTTGTTGTAGGTTTTTTTTTTAAGGTATCCCATATTATCTTAAGGAAGTTCTCAAGTCCTATTCTATCCTTAGTTTGCTGATAGCTTTTAATATGAATAGAAATTTTATTTTATCAATGTTCTTTCTACATTTATTTGAATGATTCTTTTTCTTTATTTTGTTAACATGTTGAATTATAAGGTTATCTTTAAAAAAAATTAAACCAACTTTGTATTCCTAGACTAAATCCAATTTGATCATTATAAATTATCTTGTTCTACATATCTGGATTCAGTTTACTAGTATTTTCATCAGGATTTTTTCTTCTATGGTCAGGAGAGATATTGATCTGTAATTTTTCTTTCTTATAATGTCCTTGTCAAGTTTTGTGTCAAGGTTATTCTCTTCCCATAAAACAAGTTGGCAAGTTTTCCCTTTTTTTCTGTTTTCTGAAAGAAAACAGCAAATCTTATTAATAAGGGGCAAAGCTGGTATTCAAACCAGGCAGGCTGGCTCCAAAATCTATGCTTTTAATTATAGTGCTTTGTTGACTTTCCACTTAATTTCTCTCTTTCTCTTTCAATATGCATATCCAAGCCCCAGTTCTCCCAAGGAAACACAAAGAATACCATCTAACACCTGCATATGCAGTACTTTGCATTAAAGGAGAGAAACCCAGAGTTTGAGGCCCAAAACTTTTCCAATGGGCAGTAAACATGCTGTTCTTTGCTCTGGACAGGCCTTCTTTCAGTTTTCAAATGCATCATACACCTGGTAGCTTCAGGGACTGTACACATGTTGTTTCCCCTGCTAAAACTGCCTTCTCCAAACCCAAGTTTTTGATGGTTCATCCCCAGGATGTCAGTCTAAGCACCTCTTCCTCACAGAAGCCTTCTCTGACTCCAGTGGTTTGGGGAGGTCACTTTCTTCATTAGTGCTCTTTTTTGCATTCCTTTCTTCCTTTCTGTAATATATAATCACAACTGTAAGGAAATAATTCATTTTGTAAAGTTTGTGTCTCCAGTTTGAATATAAACTCCCTGAGGGTAGAGACTGTGTCATTCTTATTCATGGTGAACACACAGTAGGCACCTAACACATATTTATTGAATGACTGAATTCTCTAAATTTCTTTTTTTAAATTAAAACTAAAAAAAAAGATTTTTTTTAAATAAAAGAGAGAGAGATTGTGCACAAAGTGGGGGGTGGGGGTGGGGTGGGTGGGTGGGGCAGACGGAGAGGGAGAAGCAGACTCCCCGCTGAGCAGGGAGCCCAAAGCGGGGCTCAATCCCAGGACTGTGGGATCATTACCTGAGCCAAAGGCAGACTCTTAACTGACTAGGGGCGCACATATATTACTGCAGTTTTGTGAATGGATGGAAGGATTGACAACATAATACATGTTTTTACTTTTCCACAAGATTCCACTGAGGTCATCTCTTGATCTGCTTTTTGCTTTCTGTTACTCATCCTCACCTGACCATCATCCATATGGATCTATTGGTTTGATTCTCTCACAAAGTGGGGGGCAGGGGATAGGGAGGAGGTTGGTAATGAAAGGTAGCCTGGACCATGGACAATGGAGACACTGGAAATAATAAAGAGTAGTATATTGTATATGCTATAATATGTAATAGTAATGGAGTAAATAGCTAATATTTACTGAACACTTACTATATGCCAGGCAGGCACTGCAGTAAGTACTCTACACATCTTCATTTAATCTTCACGGCATTATTATAATATAGTTCAGTTATTATCACCATTTTACAGGTAAGAAACTGAACCTCGGAGAGATTAAGTTACTCTCTTAAGGTCACAGAGCCAGTGAGTGGCAAGGCGAAGACTTGAACCCATGTAGTGTGACGCCAGAATCCATGCTCTTACCTGCTGAACCATAGACTGCCTTATATGATTTCCACAGATTGTCAAAATATGGTGAGAATCCTCAGGAAAGAGATTGTAAAGTGATTTCTTTGATCTAATTTCAGCTCTATAGTGACAAGCAAATCTTAGTGATAAAGAAAATATTCAGATTTAGAACTGCAAGTGCCTTTCTAGCTGGCTCAAAATTGTTTGCCTTTGTGATGGGGTTAGTTCTGTGATTCTAATTAAACTTTTTCAGTTTTCTTAATGGTTGATTAATCTTAAAATTTAAAAAAGAAGTGATTGTAACTTAGCAGCTCAAAAGATCAGTTTACCACTAAATGCACAAATGTAAGTATGTATAACTTTTTCATAAGAAGACCTAGTCAAGTTCTTGGGTAAAAGACATTCCTTCAACATACACTTCAACAGCAGTATAATGACTGCTCTCCAGAAATCCCAGTGTCACTAAAAATTCCTACTTTGGACAAGATTAAATCCTTTATTACTCTGATTATTGTACAGATGGTGCCAAGACAGTGAAATCTTATGAAAGACATTTATTTTTTCATGGAATATATTAATATTTATTTAATTAAACTCATAACCCTTTGTTTAGAATGTATTTATAGAAAAGGGAGAAAAACAGACTCTGCAATTAGTTTTCTTGTATCTAGGACAAGCTTGTTATAACAGTCATGGGACACATTTTACGGGTGCTATTTCAGCATTGACTATTTTGAAAACTAGGAGAAAAATGCTTTAAAGTCAATACTGTCCAATTTAAAAATACTGAGTTGGACCACATACCATAACATATATTTAACCATTTCCAATTTCCTATGAATCAGGTATGTGCACTGACTTTCCATTTTAGAGATGGCTCAATTATCTTGGTATTCTTACATTTTTAATAAATGTCTAAAAGGATTGCAATACTGTTTTTTTTTTTTCCTCTCCTTTGAGAGGCCTACTGAGATAATGACTGCATCTTAAGTGTCTCTTGTGCTCCCCATCCTGTTTATGATCATATTGACTACCTAGCGTATAACTCAGCATTAGTGGTTCAACTGACTGTTCTTTAGGCTGTCAGGCCTCGGTAACTCACTTCCCCTCCCAGTTTCCTCTCTTCCCTCCCTCTTTCTTAAAAGTTGGGATATATAGAGAGATAATATACAGTAGAAAATGGTAGACCACATAAGAGTTACAGCTGAGTACTTTGGGAAGTCAGAAGACATACCTGTTTTAGGGAAATCAAGGGGACTTGCTGCATGAGGTGGCATCAAGTTAGACAATTTAGACGCACAGAGATCAGAGGAAGGATTTCTAGCATGTGCAAAGACATGTGGTATGTTGTTTAAGGATTTGATAAGTGAATAAAAAATATTAAAAAATAAAATAAGTACATATTTAATTAAACTGAGAATAACCACAAATTTTCTTGAGTGACTTGAGTACTTGGCTAGATCTTAGATGGGAACCATTTTCCATAAGCGGAGCCTCTGGCAGATGAGTTATTTGAAGAAAGACATTATTTTCCCTTCAGCTCTTGCCCAGAGGCTCATGGTCCTACCAAGAATGCCCTTTGGAAGCAACTGTGGCTGACAAGAGATGGGAGATAAGATGTCAATTGGCTGTCATAACCCGGTGAGATTTGTCATTGTCCTCATAGCACTCTGAGACACTTGAAGCACATATCACAATGGCAATAATGGATTATTCATCTAATTACTGTTTTAATGTCTGTCTTATTGCAGATCTATTGAGTTTTGTGAAGGAAAGGACCCATTTGGTTGTTTACCATTCTATACTGAGCACAGTGCCTGGCATGTAGCGGGTGCTTAGTAAATAACTGTGGAGTGAATGGTTTGCCCTCAACCATTCATAACTGAGATTGTTGAATGAATGAAAGTACAGTAAGTTTTTTATTTATCTAAAATATATGTTATATAGAGGACTAATGGGTGATTATATAGGGAAGATAATTTTGTATCAGATCCCTAAGGGATTTGACTATTAAAGGCTTAGTACTGAGGTGTTTGAGTGACTCAGGTTGTTAAGTGTCCAATATGGTAATATGGATGTGGGAAGGTGGAAGGCATGGAGTGGGGGCTTGAATGGCATATTGGGCATAAATATATGTCTATTCTTATCACAAATTTAAGATTTACTTTACTTTACACTTTTTCAAAAGCATGTTAGTCATTGACAAAGCAAACTTAAGGTTCTGATGTGGACAGCCTGAAGGATCTATAACACCTATGATTGGTTAATTGGTTGAGCTGAACTCAGTGATGTACGATCAGGAAACGGTTTAATTTTTCTCTAATTATTGTCTTTAATGTCTCCCTTGACTCTTCCTTTTCATACCTTTGTCAACATCTTCACACTTCAAGAAGATCCAATAACTTTCTGGTCAATTTCTGATATTAAACTTAGTCCAGTCCAATTCAAAACCCCAGTCTTACATCTAGTTCAGAGATGCTCTCCTGCCTGCTACATGACCTGTAACTCAGGGAAAAATGGTATGTGCTGTCTTTTCACACTTTGGGCACTTCTAGTCCTCCTTTTTCTTCCCTCTTTTTCTTCTGGGATATGGCTTAAAGAGGGAGGGTACACAGAAAAAAAGGGTCAAAGATATTCTTAGTTTATGATACTTGTAGTTCAGAATACTGACTCTATGGGATCTATTTGTGGTTTCATTAGAGGAGCCAAGGGAACTGCCTCATGGCATCATTCTTTAATGTGAATAATGCACTATATTGGAAGAATTCCTATAACTCCTGATCCCAGTGATCTACCCTATAGCCACTTAATAGTGGGGTCCCCCCATCCTGACTGGCTTCCTATTGGCTGATGGGGTCCCAGCAACATGATTCAAGCCCATCTATTTTCCTTGGTATCCACTTGGTTCTTGGGAAGTTCATACATATTTGTCATGACAAACAGTAAGTAGTGGGCATTCTAGTCTTGTTTCACTGTTCCTTCTTTCTTTCCTCTGTTGTGTTAGGCTAGTCCCTGCAATTGCTTGTCTTCAGAATTCCCCTTTCATAGAGTTCCCCAGGAAGAGACAGATGTCAGCCTCTGTGTTTATATATGCTCCCCAGTTCTGGGAATCACGTATCAGTTTTATCCAAGGCTTCTCTTAGCCTGCTTCACTTGAGTCTCTTAGTAACATTGGGACCTTTCAATCAACATCTTAGTAATTATCCATCTGGGGAGTGAGATGCTACTGTCCTTTTCTTGCAGGTTCCCTTTTATCTGTTTGTCTGGTTCTCTTGAAACATTCTTGAATTGGTTTCAGCAAAAGAAAGGAGAAACACCCTCATTGTCTCTTTCATAGAAAATAAAGAAGAAATGTCATAGCACTTCCCACTGAACTCACAGCACAGTAGTACCACAAGATTCTTCCAAAGAACCCTAGCTTTTTGCTTATGTAGATTAATGGGGTAATAGGGTCTCTGGACCAGTTTTACTGTCTTTTAGTAAATCCTGTGTTGATGTATTTGGCATCTTTTTTAGGTGCCTGGAATTGTTTATTTTATATTGTTCTCAGCTTTGGTGCTTTAGGGGAAATTCTGAACCAAATGGAAAAGACCCATTTGATTTACTAGAATATACATAGTCCCTGTTCTGGAGGAACATAGAGTTCAGGAACTGCCCATCAGAAGAGGTGATAACAAGCGAGCGCCTGGGTGGCTCAGATGGTTAAGCGTCTGCCTTCAGCTCAGGTCATGATCCCAGGGTCCTGGGATCGAGTCCCATATCGGGCTCCCTGCTCCTTGGGAGCCTGCTTCTCCCTCTGCCTCTCTCTCTCTGTCTCTCATGAATAAATAAATAAAATCTTTAAAAAAAAAAAAAAAGAAGAGGTGATAACAAGCAAAGTCAGTAGTTAAGGAAAGAATGATTATTCTAATGATTAATCATTCGTTCATTCATTCATTCATTCATTTCAACAAGTTAGTTACTCTTACAAGAGCTGGGTATGATGTATCAGCAAATCTAAATAGTTGCTGCCCTAACTGAGGTTACAGTCTAGTGGGAGAGATAGACATTAAACAAGTAGATACACAAATTATTACAAGTTATAATTCAGGCAAAGAACAGGGTCCTACAAGACAGAACAACATGGTACATGATGGCTGGACTAGGTTTGGCTCATTCCTAGGGGCAAGCACCTAGAAACTTTATCAGACTATTCCCTGCAGGAACTATCAGACGTGAGTTCTTTTTAGGAGTAAGGTTGCAAGGCCGGCTAATGACAAGTAGAGTTCATTAGTTCATTAATTCATTTGATAGTAGTTTTTTAGTGGCAACCATTTGCTAAGGTACCATACAAGTGCTAAAAATACCAAAGTGTATAGAATGAAGTTCCTACTGTCAAGTTGCTTACAGTCTAGTGGGAGGTAGAGCTAAATACAAAGTCAATGTGGGGCACTAAGATGAGGATAAGCACAGACAAGCTAGGGGCCAATGACCTTCCTTGCCTTTGAAGAGCAGTGGGGAGACATTCTGGGAGGTGTAACACTAAGTGGTTTCTTGAAGGATAAGGAGGAGCAGGCTAGACAAACCAGTGAGAAAGAGAGAGAAGATTATTCTAGGTAGGAAAGCAGCATGCTCAAAGACATAAAACTAAGTATTCCAATCAATGAATCTCAATACATTGGAGTGCCTTGAATAGGTTATCCCTGTGCAAAGATACTTCCTCCCAGTCCTTGCAGTGACTTCTACTGTTTATCCCAATGTATCATGATGTGAAAAAGGTGGGAAGCTTTAGAAGTGGTTTAGAAGCTAGAGAGAACATGATACATTTAGGGAATTGCACAAATGTTGAAATATATGAGACATGGAAAGAGATGCTGACCAAGTATTGGTTTTACCCATCACACTGAAATGCATACGTAACAACATTGTCATCAGTATAATCTTCAAGCTAGCAAGTTCAAGAACTATAGGAAAAGGGAAGAGATTTATTATTGAGTGAGTGTTACAAACTTTTACTATCCCAACACCATTTATGAAGGATAATTTTGATCTTGTCTCCTTTGCCCACCTCCCTGAACTTCAAGGAGAATGTGGTTATGTGTATTTGGTTCCTGGGCTCTTATGGTGCAGAATCAAGAGACTACTGAGAGAGGGTCAGGATTGGAGAGATCAAAGGGAAGGGGAAAGGGAACAAATGGCAAAAGCCATATTGACTCATGGCAGGGAAAGTTTTGAGGGTACAAATGAAAACAGAAATTGAGGTGGCTGTACAGTATAAACTGAGTGAATTTTCTTTAAGATTTGTAGGTGCAGATTTTGGAATTCTTTTAAAAATTACTTTAGAATACTGGACTCCTTCTTCATATGTGAAACAGAAGAGAGAATGGGCTATAGAAGCTCCAGGATTTATTTGGGTTGCACTGTACATGCGTGCTTATACAGAAAAGGAGGTTTAGTGCAACATGGGAAATAATCTCTGGATATGAAACTAGAGTATAGAATTCCTGCTTTTGACATTTAGTAATGGCATAATTTTGGATAAGCCTCTATTAGCTTTTCCATACCTCAATTTCCTCATAAATGAATGAGGATATAGTACCTCAATATATTATATATATATATATATACACACACACACATATATATGTTGTAGATCATATATCATATTGTATTACCTGTCATATATATATACATATATATACACACACACACATATATATATCATTATATTATATAGTATAGTACTACATTGGGTCAATGTGAATAATAAATAAGACATGAAAGTGCTATGCAAATTATGAAGAGTTATCCAGAGTTTCATGATAGCGGTAATAGTGATGTTCATGTTAACAAGAATATCTTTTAATTTTTTTTTAAAAGATTTTATTTATTTATTTTGACAGAGAGAGACGCAGCGAGAGAAGGAACACAAGCAGGGGGAGTGGGACAGGGAGAAGCAGGCTCCCTGCGGAGCAGGGAGCCCGATGTGGGGCTCGATCCCAGGACCCTGGAATCATGACCTGAGCCAAAGGCAGATGCTTAATGACTGAGCCACCCAGGCGCCCCTAATTTTTTAAACAGTATAGAGTTATACCCTTAGTGGCTTTCGAGAAATGGTAGTTGATGGTGTTAATAAGGAGGAGACAGAAAAAACATAACTTCCCTCAAGTCTGGATGGTGATGACTCCAATTTAGAGAAAACTAACTGCTCATCAGGAATGACCCTCGACTTGAGGAGAATACAGTTTAAAATCATTGCTGTTTCCTTTTTAATATTCTTGCTATATGTCTGAATTCTTATTGTTCTATCTGGAAATGCCGCAGTAGAGTCCTTGTGTTCTCTGGTGCTGGCATGCTGCAAAATCCTATGATAGAGGGGTACCTAATAAATTATTTGACAGGAAATATAGAAAAAAAATCTTTGTAATTCACAGTTCTGACATAATGAAAAGCTTATAATTCACTAGTGTGACCTCACAGCTGTGAATTACAAGTTTCACTTGACTCGTTCACAATTTGTCTTTGAATTTATACTATGAAAAGTGAGAACCATATTGTCAAACTGTCACTCCATATTGATGTATTACTGCTGAAGATTAAGAAACATTTTGTCAAAGAGCAGGAAAATAAAAATACTCTAAAAGATGGAGTTTGATACAAATTTGAAGGGGTGTATGAGGCAAAGACAAAAATGTCTAGGAAAAAAGCAACATACAGTGTTTGTGTCTGTCCAGGGACTTATTTTTTTAACCCCTTCATTTAATAACAGTAAACCTCTGTATAAATCTCACTATATGCCAGGCACTCTTATAGCCACTTTAGATATAAACACTTTTAAAACTCAAGAAACCCCTTAGAAGTAGGTATTATTTTTATTTCTATTTTCTTTTATGCAGAAACGGAAGAACAGAGAGGTTAACCAACTCGCCTAAGTTCACACTACTAATAAGTGGCAAAGCCAGGATTCAAACCCAAGTATCATGGCTCCAAAGGCCAGACTCCCAAGCCTATGTACCATATGGTCTTTGTGAGAATGTTGGTCCAAAGATAGAGTTGGCTGAGCTTATACTAATCTTTTATCCTTAACATCAATTTAAAAATATCTTTGATCAGATCTTTTTCTTTATAATAATATTTCAAAAGAGTGGAGGGCAAGAAAGAGACATCTAGTACTATATTTCACTTGTTTAGATTCAGGACAGATGAAAGTTTTCTATACTGGACACACATCTAAAATAATTTTTAACTTTTCAAGAACCTTTGAGTAAAATATGCAAAGCACGTTGTCATTATGACAGTACTTTTCTTTATAATTTTTTATTTTAATATAGTTTCAAACAGAGAAAAATTTAAAGGATAGTACTAAGAACTGTTGTATACCTTTATCCAGGTTTATGAATTGTTTAAAATTTGCCTCCTTTTTCTTTTCCTCTAGAATCATTTGAAACTAAGAGTTAAAGTGTCTCTTCATCCCTAGATCTTTTAGTGTGTATTTCCTAAAAGCAGGAACATTGTCTTCATAATCATAATTACAATCATAGACAGTAGGAGAATTCACATTGATACAATACTGACATCTAATCCACAGTCCATATTCAAATTTTCCAACTTTCCCGATAATGTTCTTTATAATGATTTTTTTCTTCACTGGAGAGTTCTTTCCCCCACCTCCCTTCTATACATGAATGTTCTTAGGAGTTTTATTTGTAATAGTCAAAACTAGAAACAACCAAAGTAGTAAAACTGTGGTAAATAGTTAAACTTTGGTACATTTATACCATGAAATCCTACTCAGTAATAATAAGGAATGAATTATTGATACATGTAACAATAGGTAGATTAGATAGATCTCAAGGGTGTTATGATGAGTGAAAAAAAGACAATCATATACTATATAACATGATTCATATAACATTCTCAAAATGACAACATTAAAAATAGGGAAAACAGGGCTTAGGGAAGATTTTTTAGGGTGTGTTTGTGTGTGTGTGTGACTATAAAGGGGTAGCCATAGGGAGATCTTTGAGGTGATGGAATTGTCCCATATCTTGATGTGATGGTGGTTGCATAAATTTACATATGACAAAATGGCATAGAATTACACATATTACCAATGTCAATTTTCAGGTTTTGATATTGTAATACAATTATATAAGATGTGACTGTTGTGGGAGATGGGCAAAGGTTACATGAGGTAATTCTGTATTATTTTTGAAACTTCCTGTAAATCTCTGTTTCAAAATGGAGAATTGAAGAAAAAAGTTAGAAACATTTTGTGATAGATATATCTCATGAATTATGTAAGTGAGGTCTTTAATTAATTCTTCAGAGGTCTAAAAGTTATGCATAACTGGCAGAGTGATTATGTGTGTTTGTGTCTAGTTACAGTTATTTCCTACCATGGTGTATCTTAAAGTCATTAATAGCAAGTGTGTTATAAATAGCTGGGTATAAAAGTGATTTCAGAACAAATAAATGGACAAAATATCAATGTCATGATGACTCCTCAGATGCAGTAAAATCAAGTTCCTTTCAGTTCAAAGAATTCCCAGAGTGTGTTTCAGGTGGGTTCATAAACTGTTCATTTTGTCTTGAGCAGGTCATCTGCCTTTTCCTCTGACTTATTCTGGTGTTCTTTTTCTATGCTTGTGTTATTACTGCTGCATTTGGCCAGCGACCTGCAAAGAAAACCCCAAGATCTGAGGTGGTGTTCTCTTTAAACTCTTTTTTAGCCTATATATAGTCTGGTTGGCTCCATTACTTCAGCTGCTGAGTCTGTTCTGTGCTCTAACACATTCCAGTAGCAGCTGCCTGGGAGGTATTCTTTACCTCTATTTGTAATAACTACCATTATATAGTTTAAAAAGTAACCTGTATTGGGCTCTGAATAGTTCATAGAAATTTCAGTAAGAGCCCATGTAGTTCATAATGGTTCTTTATAGCAACTCTCTCCCATAATTCAGATTTGAATCCATAGATCAATGAGGAATATAAGTAACAGATCCCATACTGTACCTCAAATTGACTCTTCAAATCCCACTCTCTCCTCTTTCTAATCTTTTCTCAAAATTGTTGCCAAATATTGATTCACTGGGCAATTATCTTCTTAAAACTAATGTTTGGTAGTGGTTCCCGAACAAAATGACACAGATTTGAGATGCAAATTTATAGTATGGTCAAATTTCTACCTTTTTATCTTCATCTGCTATGGTGTTACTCTGTGCATTCTATTCTTCTATCAACTTGGGTATCTTGTTCTTCCTCCTTTGTTTTGCTTAAGCTTTTTTGTTCATCTGGATTTCTCTCTCCTGAGCATCTATAAAATGCCACCCATTCCTGGTTGCCCACCATCTTTTCCAATGATGCTTTCCTGAAGTCTTTAGCTAGATAGTCTCCCTTGTTGGAACTTCTGTTGCTCTTTTGCCCTTCTTTTGGCACATACATTTTGGCTCTATAGTGGCGTTAAGGGCAAAAGAATTCAGTCTAAAATCATGCACTGCATTTAGTTATTAGGTTTCTTGATTCTCTTTCAATTTGGACTAGTTCCTCAGTCTGTCCTTGACTTCCAAGGCCATGTAACTTTTGAGGATTACAGTCCAGCTATTTTGTTAAATTGTCTTCACTTTGGGATTGTCTATTTCCTAATGATTAGATTCAGACTATACATCTTTGGCTGTGCTGTTCTTATTGCATTTTATCAGGGAGCACGTAATTTTGATTTATTCCATTGTGGATGTTCATTTTAATCACTGATTAAGGTGGTGTCTGTCAGACATGTCTCCCCCACCCAATTAAATTTCTCACTTATATATTTATTTGTTGTTTATTTATTTATATAGGTATGGACTCATGGATTCCTATTATTATTGAATGACTTAAAAATGCATTACTATCATTGTTGGATTTGATACTCAAATTGTCTCAGATTTGGGCCAGTAGGAGCCCCAGCCGGCATTGTTCCCTTTTGACATGTCTCTGTTGGTTTTTGAGCACTTGCTTTCTGGCACACAAAAATGTTTCAGCTCACTCTACAATATCCCTGTCCCAGCTCTGGACTCAGCCATTTCTGCAAGAAGTTTTGATTTTTTTTTTTTTAATTGAAACATTGTGTTTACAAATTGGGATCGGGCACTAGGTGTGCTCTTTGCTGTTGGGGTGTCACTTCTAGGCCTTCTCAGGGGAATTGGCTAGATAATACATGTATGTATATACACACACACATTTGCATCCATGTGTATTTCTGTATCTATCTAAATATATTTAAAACCATGAATTCATACTAATACTTAAAATTCCAATCTAATGGCACGTATCTCACTCTTGTTTTCTCCCTTTCCATATTTGAAATTCTCTTCTTTGACAGTGAGAAACCTGATTCCCATTATCCTTCACGTATTTACTTACTGATCAGTCTGTTGCTGTAGCCAAACTCTTACACTGCTGCTACAACACCCCCTCCCTTCCAGTCCCACATGGACACACTGCTCCACCTGACTCCCTGTTGTGGGTGGTCCCTCACCCCCAGCATGAGCACAAAACTTATCCAGCTCAGTTTCAGATATCAGCATGAGCCCACCTTTCCCTAATACACCCACTTCATCCCACTTGGACTCCAAAATTCCATGCTTTACCACTGCCACTGATGCCCCCCCCAACTCCATGAACTCTCCTCCTCATGCCTTCATCCTGCTTAGGTTCTGACAGTCTGTAAGACTCCCTTCTGTGGGTTTGGTCTCCTCCCCCTGCTTGGGCTCAGACAGTTGACCCTGGGCAAATTCCTATATTGGACACCTTCTTGACCCTACTTGAGCTCTGATATTCTTTGATGGTCACCACCACTGTTTCCTATGCCCCTATAAATATATCTCACCTATAAATGCCCCCCACCCTCATGTTAGGGCTCTGATATGCTGTACTAGGCTATCCTTTCTTGTGGACCTTAACCTTTGCTTAGTCCTAACTCTGCTGCTGGGCTGCTCACCCCCCAATCTGGACACTCTTCTCATCCCACTCAGACACTGACACCCCATTTTGAGACCCTCCAACCTAAACATCCCCCTCACCCAGCTTGGGCTCAGTCACCTGGGCTTAGTTGCTCTCCCCACGATACTTACACCTTCTCTCTTGGGCTCTGGCACTCCTTGCCAGGCCAGTGCTGCCTTTTTCTCCATGAATGAAGGCTTCTTCAAGCCCTTCAGGGTCCACCCAATTGCGTGTGCCGCCCTCACTCACAGACACCCTTCTGCCCTCACTTGTGCCCCACCATCCCTCTGTGAGACACTCCTTGTACCCTGCTGGTACTCAGCACTACGTGCTGTACCACTGAACACTTAACGTGGGTGCCCTCCTTACCTTTTCAGGCCTGGACACCACAGCACCCTCGCTGTCCCTTTCCTGCAAGGATGCCCTCCAATCTCACTCCAGATCCCAGACCTACAGGATGTCTGGCACACTGTGCACCAACTTGGACACTCTGTTTTGAATTACCCCACCTCCTCTTATCTACTTGGGGTGATGCTCTGCACTAGGCCACTGCTATCTCCATGGATACCCACCTCACCTTGCTTGGGCTCCAACACCCTGTACTGGGCCACCCTTCCTCCTCACGGGTGCCATTCTCACTGGGCTTGGGCTCTAATACATTACTCTGTGCCACTATGGTCTGCGCCCCTCTGCTGATACCTGTCTTGCTCAGCTCTAGCTAATAGCTTTTACTAAATTGCCTGGAAGAAAAAGGGGACAGGAGGGAAAGGAGAGGGGAGGGAAAGGAGAGAAGAAGAAAAGAGAAAGGAAGAGAGGGGAAAGGAAAGACTGGAAGTGGCTTTTGACAGAGCTTACTCAGACCAAGCCACAAACCCAGGGACATCATTCATATTTTCCTTTTGTTTTCAGAGGTATTCATTCTTTGAACAATTTGAACATTTCACCAACATTTCAGTATTCTGTGCCTTCCTCAGGGTACTGGAGAGGCTTATTCTCTGCAAACAGCTGTTCAGTATGATACCACCAGGGTCCTCCAGTATATTTATAGCTTTGGAATTCACAACTACCTATAATTTATACATGCATAGTTCTTCAAAAAATGCAAAAATTAAATCCTTCTAACTTATAGGGAGTACGGAATCCAATCAGTTTTAGCAAGCTTCCCTGTATATTAATTATCATTTATTTGAATGCTGTTTTAAAAAACCATAAATCTGTAAAAACTTACATTTCATAACCTTGATCAAACATTATTTTTAAACTCCTATTGCAATTTGGGAATTTTGCAAGTCCTGGAACAAAGAATAAAATGTCATAATGAAACTAGTTTTTATGATGAAATGGTGGTTACAACATAATAATTATAATTAATGCTAAAACCTAGCTATAATTCAATATGTTTGACCATAGCACTTCTACAGTGACTCATATTGTGACAGATTTACTCCCAGGTAATGTGATGAGCTCTGGCTGGATGTTCTTATTTGTGTATGTGGTGTAATGGTTTATTATAACAGTATCACGGCTATGGTGGTGAAGCTTTCATACCATTGTGTTTACTCTAAGGACAAGGTCTCCAAAAAATACAGTGGTTTGTGTATCAACTTTTCAGTGTTTCTCATAACCAAGGCTCCCTGAAAGGGGAGGACCAGCTGCAAATAAGACCTGTTCTTTTATGTAATAAGCTGCCAAAAGCTGGAAAGTGATGACTGACATTCTGCTTATCGCAATAGGCTGAAGAACAATTTTGCATGTTCACCAGGCAAGAAATACAGCTGTGGGTCCTGTTATCGACAAAAGACAATACACTCAGGATTCCATAGCTTCATTGCTTCAGTCTGTGACATTAAGGTTCAACCTCTGCACGAGACGCATAAATATCCTTTGGATTTTCTTCAGTAAGCACACACTAGAGGTTAATAATGTGGGGATGTTTGATTCCCTGCTGTTTTAAATAATTTCATGGAAAATCTAATGCAGTAGGACACTAGTTTAGAAAGGTTATTACCCTCATCAAACGATAGCACTTCTTTCCTATTATTTCCTACCAATTTCTTGCCCTTATAGCTCCTCTCTCTTCATTTACCACAAATGATTCTTCAAAACGACACTCTGTGGTTGGGTGGAGATGGGATTGGAGAAAGCTTAATCCCTAATCAGGGCCCTGTCAATGCTGGTAGTAGTGTGCATCTTTCTTCCTTCTTCTGCTTGCTGGAGCTTAGATACAAGACAGAGATGCACACTCATTGGAGGGGAATCACTGGAGACCATTTCCTACCCCCTTGCTGGGGCTAATTTATATAAGACCCTGAGATCTAGAGCCCACAGGGAGCCTTCAGGCAGTTACAGTTGTAATAGCCTACCCCAACTCTTCTCAACTAAATGGTACTCTGATTTGCTAAATTCTTGAGTCATTATCACCTCTGTTGTGGCAGGTACTTACAACAGAACTCTTAAGAATGCTCTTGGGCTCACAGTAGTTTTAGGATTTAGGAACAATATGGGGTTCCATGGACTGTTCCATTCCAGACTAATTAAGGGTGAAAGAGACTGCCTGTTCAAGAGCCATCTTGCCTTTTCCTACCGGGACACAAAGTTTAGTTAGGTGGTCATGTGCATTTCCCCACCTTCTTTGCAAATTGGCACCATGTGAGTAAATTCCAGCCAATGAGCAGAAGTTGTTTGGATAGGACCTCTGGGAAAGATCCTTAAACTGGCAGGACAGACCCGGCTGGCAGATTCTTTTTCAGCTTTTGTCTTCTCTTTTGGGTGACCAGCTATCTTGGTTTGCCTGGGATTGTCAGTGTTCCAGAAACAAGGGCCTTTCAGTCTTAAAGCCCAGACAGTTCCAGGCAAACTGGGTAAGTTGATCACTCTGCCTTCCTTTCTTCCAGCACAATAGATGTGTGCTGGTTGGACTTCTAGCAACTATCTCATGGCCATGAGGTGTCACAGTCTTTCTAATGGCGACTGGGCAAGAGGATAAGAGGAGTTTGATTCCACTGCACCTGCCCTAGGCTTCTCAGTACAAGAGAGAAACAAATAACTCCCAGTTTAATGAGACAATATTTTTTGGAATGTAGTGGTTCTCTTTTTTTAGCAACCACAAATTCCATTAGTGTTAACTTAGTTAAGGAGCTCTGTTACGCCCACGTGGAGTACAGACTTTCCCTTCTGACTGAAGCACTTCCGGTTCCTTGGAGAGAGATGGTTTGAACATTGTGGAAATGGTTCAAATCCAGGACTGTCACTCTTCCTGCAACTTCACACTGAATTTCATTGTTCTGTCTTCACCCCTTTAAAACTTACTCTCAAAACCCTGAGAATGGAACTCAGAACAGCTCAGTGTTTGGAAAGAAGGGCCCTTACAGGTGATGTGGAGCCCTCGGGCCCTCACTTACTCTGATGAGGAAACAGAGGCCCAGACAAAACAGGGGGTATGGAGACCTGATCTCCTAGTCACTTAGCTCTCTTTGATACAGATGTTACCTCTCCTTGCCTGCAGCTGCCTGTGTCATCCCCATTGCAAATCACAACACTGATCCTAGCATTCCCCTGCCCATCCTTTGATTGTGAGCTGTAATGTATAGCTCCCCTTTCTGGATTTCCCTGTTTGTGTTGCCATGGCATCTTATGACAGCTAAAATGACACTGCTGTTAAGAATTGAGAGTTTGGCTTCATTTTGATTTTTCTATTGATGGGTGTGGGACACTGACTTTAGGAACAATTGCAAAGGAGTGGAAATTGGTTCTGCCACCTCTTCATAAATATTATTTGCCTTTTTCTTAGCCGAGTATCAGAATTATCCTTTCCCATCAAGGAAAGCATAGTACTGAGCTTATATGAAATATTCAAAAAATATTCAAGTATTTTTTTTTATTAATGACAGAAAGGAATTAAAACATACTTACTGAGTACCTATTATGTGCCAACAGCCAGGAATCATTCCAGTTAGATGGTATCTATGCAATACCATTAAAATTTTGAATACCACCTCTGGAGCAAGGAGCACATGTGCACATGCACACACACACACACACAGAGCTATGTGCACATGCATGTATCTGATTTAATCCTCACACAAACTACTAGGAGGTAGGGGATGAGGCTCAAAACAATCACATACTTATCCAGGGTCACAGAGTCAACTAACCTCAAGTTTGCACTCATTTCTTTTGAGTCAGGTTATTGTTGACGGTCCCCAATCTTTCTCTTTGTGAGGGCTGTCAAGCAGGCCTCTAAAATTGATTCATTTTAGAGACATAGGAAGAAGGGAATTAGCATTAATTGAATGCCTTTTCCGTGGCTTTCTGTATTCTATTTACATCCTTTTTTAGTTAGTGTTTACTCAAACCCTGTGATATGGATGGCATCATCCCCATTTTTGTATACTCATTTTATACATGAGGATACTGAGTCTTAGAGAGATTAAGAACCTTATCTAACGTCAAACTGCTAAAAATATAGGCTACAAAGTCAATCTAGCTCCAGAGTCCGTGCTCTGAACCACTGCACAGTATTTCTGCTTATTTATAACACTCTCCACTCATTTTTCTCACTTAACTATGTATTTTGTGGATATTTTCCCAGGTTAATAAACACCATAACTTTCCATAGTGTATAGCTATACATCAGTGTATTCCGCTAACCTCCTATTACCCTGACACATATAATGCTGCATTAATTGGGTTTTTTTTAGACATATACTCTTATGTACCAGTGTATTGATTTCTCTTTGTTAGATTCCCAAAAATGGAGAGGTGGAGATGAGCCAATGGGTTTAGATATGTTTAATTATAATAGCTACTGCTAGATTATTTATCATTATTGCATTTAAAATTATGATAAAATACATATAACATAAAACTTGCTAGACTATTTTTATGAAAAGTTTGTAGCAGTTCAGCTCCCATCACCAGCGAATGAGAAGGGGATTGTCCCATTTCCTTACTAGCACAGCGTGTTCCTGTTTTTGTAAACTTCGATCAAGCTGGTAGTTGAATATGGATAATTCATTTTTGCTTTAATTTATATTTCCCAGACTTCCAGTGAGATTGAGCATCATATCATCTATTTATTCTTTGCCAAGAAATCTGGATTTTCAATCAAAAGGTTCAGAACTTTGAGATAAAAAAATTTCCATTTAGGGCTTTGGGCATTAAAAGCAGGTAAAGGAGATATGAATGAATGAGTATGTGTTTAAAGTGGGAGCTTTCTTGGCTTCCTTTCTGTACCCCTGAAATAATTTATTCTGCTTATAAATTAGCCTATAACAGTGGGTGCTTTAATGATGAAATAAATTATCTTCCATGTGGATTTGGAAGCTGTAGAAAAAGTGGAAAATAAAAAGTGATTCTGAGATACAAATGAGTCATTGTGCATGCTGTGTAGACAGAACAAAGTTGAATGTTGTCCTTTTGTCATCCAAGATTCTAATCTATGCATTTCCAGTATACATTTCAGTATATTGTTGTAAAGAGCCTTTCAAAATCAATTATTTGGAAGATGACTTTACATTTTGTAGATGTGAAAAGAGAAAGGACGATGGTCTCAGGGCCCACTTGCGGCAGGGATGTGGCCATCTGCTGGGATGGCATGGAATCTGCCGTGCTTTTCTAGTCCTGCACGAGGGCGACTAGGAAAGAAGTCCTCTGTAAAGTTAAATGAACTGAATTTTATAGGAAGTTCTGGTTGACAAGCTAGAAGAGAGTTGGGCCAAACTACACAGTCATTCCCAGGAGATGTTTATGAGTGGGAAGAGAGGGAACTTTGCTTCCTACTACCTTCTCTGAGGGGCACCTTCTATGGGGTCATGGGTAGGTGTTTTGACTTGGGCCACTGGCAACTCCTTATACAAAAGTGAAATTCCAGCAGCCCTCCAGTGAAGAATTTTGTTTGTGTGGAGAGACAGTGCTCTACCTGTGAACCACATTTTAAAATGCATTTTGAGGTTTGAGCTAATAATGTGAATGACATTCAGTGAGATTGCCAAATGCTGGTAATTTACTCTCATTTTCACATTAATGTGGGCCCACCTGTGATGAATTGGAAACTAAATAAGCACATCAGTTTTAATTAGATATTTCAGAGGCTGGATCTAGTTAAACAGCAGTATTCATTCTTACCTATTAAACAGTGAAAGAGTTTAGCACATTCTTCAGAAAAAGTTTATACCCCCCCCACCCCACCATTTGTCCTTCTTTGTTTTGCAAATATTCTTTGCAGATGGAAGCTTTTGAGTTCAAAAGTGCCTAGGTTGGTGCAAAAAGGGAGAGAAATGATTACATTTAAATCTTAAAAGATAAGCAGATCATCTAGTTCATTCATAGTATATTTTACACTAAGAAACATGAATAGGGAACCTTTAAAAAGACAAGTAGAAGATTGTGGTTGCCTGGAGGATGCCCTCTAGGGGGCTAAGAGTTCTGTGTTTCCCAAACACTGATCCTGCAAATGGGGATCTAAAAATACCAGTACGGTATGGCTAATAGATACTGAATGACCTTCTGTCAGAGAAAGGAGCCATTTTTCAAAATCCAAGACAAGATATTACAGTCCTAACGAAGGCAAAATGTTCTCAGATGCACAAGGGTCTCAGACCTAATGAAAGAAACTAGTATAGATGTGCAGGTAACTTTGATTAATATTTGTGAAGGATGAGGATTAATAGTAGACAATGAGGCTTAAAAATCAGTAGCCCTGAAAAAATTATTTATAGGTGCAATTTTTGCATTGGTTTTAACATCATTCTCCAGTGTCATTTCCCTAAGTGTTTCTACCTGGTTAGACTGAACTCTGGGAGGGTGAGGCTGTGTCTATCTTGCAATGGCTATATCCCCAGTGCTTAGGATAGAGGCTGTTCTATGGTAGGTGCTTACTAAACATTTGTATCCCTCTCTGTATTCCTAATCTCTTGTTCTAAAATAATTCTTTTCCTGCATATTTCAGATATTGCCTGTGTCCCGGCTATCCTTTCACCAAAAAGAATTGTGGCAGTATTTACATGCCATTTTCCCTTTGTTTTTCTTGAGAGGGGCGTATCAAACAGTTGGCTCCAGATATACGTTAATGAGTTTTAAAAAAAATTAAATTCTGGATGCATGTGAAAGAAAAACAATTCAAAAGTAGTACATTTATGTTCAGAAAAATCACAGGTGCTTCAAATAGTTTATTACAGTATTAATTATACTATCAAAAAAAAAAGCAGGGGCGCCTGGGTGGCTCAGTCATTAAGCGTCTGCCTTCAGCTTAGGTGATGATCCTAGGGTCCTGGGATTGAGCCCCGCATCGGGCTCCCTGCTCCATGGGAGGCCTGCTTCTCCCTCTCCCACTCCCCCTGCTTGTGTTCCGTCTCTCGCTCTTGCTGTCTCTCTGTCAAATAAATAAAATCTTAAAAAAAAAAAAGCAAAAGAAAAGAAGAAAGAACCAATACTAGGAGATTAGTAAATTGCTGTTAGGTAAATTATGGTGCTTTCAAACAGTGAAGTTCTATACAGACATTAAAATAATGCTTTAGAATAATATTTAAGGGCAAAATAATTCTCCTAAAATAATAAGAAAAAAAAGGAGGTAAAAAAGCATTCGCGCATAATCACATAATCACAGTGTTCCTTCTTATAGAAAAAAGATGAAAGAATTTACATCAAAACTTTATAGTTTGGGGCGCCTGGGTGGCTCAGTCGTTAAGCGTCTGCCTTCGGCTCAGGTCATGATCCCAGGGTCCTGGGATCGAGCCCCACGTCTGGCTCCCTGCTCTGCGGGAAGCCTGCTTCTCTCTCTCCCACTCCCCCTGCTTGTGTTCCCTCTCTCGCTGTGTCTCTCTGTCAAATAAATAAATAAAATCTTAAAAAAAAAAAACTTTATAGTTTTCCAAATTTTAGACTATCAAATGTATTACTTTTATATTCAGAAAATATGTCATGAAAGTATAGGATTTCTTTAAATAGAAATATCTTTTACTGGATTTAAAATGTGATATCATTTCCCAGGAAACTGAGTAGGACTATTGAGTAGGGAAGGTAGTGCTTTGAAGAAAGCAGAGACAAGTGTGTGGGGAAGGAGATCCTGTGTTGGTGGGTAGTGAAGGAGTTTGAGATCATCCTGGAACATGGCCACAACAGCTTATCTGAGAAAAAAAAAAATGTGCCTTCAGATTGTTCCTGTACAATTACCACGAAGAATTCACAAATGGAGACTGAACAAGGAAGTAGCATTTAACAGCTTTTCATACCTGCTTCTATGTCTTCATTTTATACATGGCTGTATAGATATCTTTCCCCACTGAGTGAATAGGTTGGAAATTATTTTCAAATTTACTGTTTTAGTTCTTCCCTATCTGCTTCATGAGTGACCTTTAAAACAAGAAAATCTGATTACATGTCTACTTAAATCCTTTAATGGATTCTCATTGCCTTTGAGATGCCATCCAGACTCTTTACTCTGAAACACATACATGATGTTGGGGAACTGTCTCCTGCCTTCCTCCCGGCCCCATCTCCCATCACTTCCCCAAATATATTCAAGACTTCATCACACCAGACAGCTCACAGCTTTCGTGAGTAACATCCCTATTATTAAGGTTGTACTTCCTTACAGAAGCCTCCTCTGAACCCCTTCTCTATGTGGCTTCTTCCTCCTCTCTGCCTTCACCACTCACTTACCATATGGCATTGTAGTTGCTTGACTTTCCTGCCTGTCACTTCACTGTCAACTTCTGCAGGGCAGGGACTAAGACTTGACCAACTTTTATTTCAATGCTTACCCTAGGATTTTTGGTCCACAGTAGGTTCTTTTTTTTTTTTTTTTAAAGATTTTATTTATTTGAGAGAGAGAATGAGAGACAGCACAAGAGGGAAGAGGGTCAGAGGGAGAAGCAGACCCCCTGCTGAGCAGGGAGCCCGATGCGGGACTTGATCCTGGGACTCCAGGACCATGACCTGAACCGAAGGCAGTCGCTTAACCAACTGAGCCACCCAGGCGGCCCCACAGTAGGTTCTTAATAAATTTTGTTCAATGACCATGTGAGTGAATGCCTGAGACATTTTAATGGCATGTATATGCAGTTACGTTGAATTCACCCCCTAATCTTGTCTGAAGTTGTTTCCTAGCTGATGTCTTTCCAGCAGGCAGAGTCAAGTGGCCTCCTGGATGTACATCTGTCTAGTCAAGGAAGGTGTGGTCGGCAGAATCATGGCCCTCAAGAATTTGCATGCCCTAATTTCTAGAATCTTTGAATGTTATTTTACATGCCAAAAGGAACTTTGAGATGGAATTAAGGTTATGAACCTTAAAATAAAGAGATTATTCTGGAGTAGAGCTGGGTGGATCCAGTATAAGCACAAGTATCCTTAACAAAGGATGTGAGAGGCAGAAGGAAGACAGATACAATGGGAAGAACAGGCAGGAGAGATGTGAAGTGTGAGATAGGTTGACCCACTATTGCTGGCTTTGAAGAAGGGGAAAGTGGACCATGATCCAGCTTGTAGAACCTGGGAACAGACCTCAGCTGACAGCCAGCAAGAAAATGGGGATCTCAGTCCTGCAAATGCAAGGAACTGAATTCTGCCACCAACTCAAATGGTAGGAAATGGATTCTCTCATGTAGAGCCTCTAGAAAGGGGCACAGTGCCGTTGACACCTTGATTTTATCCCAGTGAGATCTGTGTTGGAATTCTGACTTACAGAATGGGAAGATAACAAATTTGTGTCATTCTAAGCCATCAGGTTTATAGTGATTTGTTACAGCAGCAATGGAAAACTGAAACAGAGTTTAGAAATATTTCAGAATGTGTGATTATCTTCTTGGTTACTCATTGTCTTCACCTATTCTTAACCAAACAACTCAAGTAAAAGGAAGTAAGAATAGAAGGAAGAGAACCCTTTATAATTGAGAAAAGAAAGGGGGGAATAGGTGCCTTTTGTTCATATGCACATATTAAATCAGTTTTGCCATTAAGTTAATTTTAAAATCTTCAGCTATTCATCCAAGCTCCTTCCTTCTGTCGCTTTGCCTTCTCTTACCACCTGCACACATTCCCTCCATCTTTGTGTGTTTCCTTCTCTCCCTCATCCAGTCTTGCTCACACAATCATTTTCAATTACTATTGGGCCATTTACCCAGGTAACCTCTAAGTGTAGTCAGCATAACGCACTTTAACAGTCAGAACAGCAGATAAAATTTGTACTTTCCTCACTGCAGTGACTATGTAGAACTGTCTATCATCTTTTCACAAAGCCTAATAGGCATAAATTGGTATTTCTAAATATACATTTTCTGTTTTTGTTCTTTTCCTGATCCATGTTTGGATTTTCATTGCTTAATTTCACCAGGTATATGAGTGACACACAATCTCTATGGGAGTCTCCAATAAATTGGATGAATTTTAAGGTGGCATTGCTCTGGTTCCCTTTTGACCTGTATCACTTTGGAAAATGGAATTCTCTTTCTCAGTTGTTGCTCCAAATATTCCAAGATTGCTATCTGTGTTAAAACATGCTATAGGATGTAGTAGAAAGAACATTGGCCTGGATGGGAATTGGAAAATCTAGCTTCCAGTTCCAGCTCTGACCAAAGCCATGAGACCTTGTAGAAACATCCCTTCTTTTTATTTCATTGTATATTCATTGAACTCCAACTATATGCCAATAATGTACTGGTCCCAAGGGTCATCAAGATGAATTAGATGTAGTTTCTCTTTCTTCGAAGAGCTAAAAGTGAGGTGGAGAGACAGATAAATAAACCCTTGTGATATTGTGTGATACATGCCATATGGCAGCAGATATGGGTTACCGTGAAGCTTTAGAAGAGGCAGGGATTCATTCACTTTGCTTAGGGGCAGGGACCAAAAAACGATCAGCATCCTGAAAGATGAGTTGAATTTTTGCCAGTCAGGGGTAGGAAAGAAAATTCTGGGTAAGGAGAACACATGCAATGTCACAGACACGTGGCCCTGAACAGGCAACACACAGAAAGCTATAGATCAACAACTTGCTTTCCCCAGTGTGTTGGCTGTATGTTGGTCTATATGGTAATGGGGCATTTGAAGGAGCAGAGGTGGGCTTGGGGGCATGAGACAAGAGGAGATGCCTGGAAGGATGAAATCAGGGAAAATGAATTTTGAAGACCTGACTTTTCTTAGTTATTAAATGTTATTTGTATAGGCCCTTCCAGGGGTAACATTATCTAGTTCAAATTATGCTAACTTCCTATTGCAAATTATACTTTATAATTGCAGGGTGCTAAAAAAAAAAATCCCATGTAGGTTGCTATGGAACTGAGATTTGTATATGAGATACATGGAAACTGGGACACAAAGACATTGTATGTTTAAGGTCTTATACTCCTTGGATTCAGGCCTAGACAGTCATTTGATTTATTCTTTCAGAATGAGAAAACATTAAAATGAAACAAAACAAACAACCAAAACTCCAGCCAATTAATGTAGCCTCATTTAAGGAGCAAAATCTCCAAAACAGGGCTTATCAGCTTCAATATACACATGAATTATCACAAGGATCACATTAGAATGTACCTTCTAATTCAGCTGGTGTGGGGTCCAAGATTCTAATAAACTCCCAGCTGATGCTGATACTGCTGGGCTCAATTTGAGATTGTACCTTGAGTAGCAAGGCTGTAGAGCTGCACTGAACAATATGGTAGCCACTAGCCACTTGTGGCTATTTAAGTTTAAATGTATTAAAATGAAATAAAATTAAAAATTCAGTGCCTCAGTTGCACTAACCACTTTTCAAATGCTCAACAGACACATGTGGCTAGCAGATTTCCCTTTGTGGAAAATTCTACTGGACATTGCTGCTCTAGAGAATATTATGAACAACCATTTAATAATGAAAGCTTGCCCAGAGAACTCCTTATCAATAGTGACTGTATTTAGAAATGGTGAAGTAGAAGACACCAGCTTCCATTCCCACACAAAGATGAACAAATAGACAGCTATCCTCATACAAAAACAGCTCTGGATGAGCTCAGGTGTCTATATAAGAAATTTCGGCAAGATAGTGGAATAAAACACCTGAGAATAACTGCATAAAAAAAGAAGGAAGAACAGCTTCATTTTGCTTGCATCATCCCATTGACCAGCTCAGCACCAAGAGGGAACTTACCAGCTAAAAAGAGTTCCCTTTGCCAGGAAACGGAGAGTATGGTGAGAAACCAGCATCCCCAGCCTTTTGGGGCATCACATGAAAGACCTACTTTGGTTTCACCCCACACAGAAACTGGCAAAGCTGAGACATATAGAGATGGCTAGGAGCAAGGAAGAAGGTCAGGGGCTATCAGTATTAGCCATGCAGTGGGAGTGGCCATGGTTCTCAGTGACCTGCTCTGCAGAGGACCCCAGCAGCTTTCACCATGGAACCAATAGCTAGTAAGGTTGCCACACACCCCCAGCGGATTTCACTGGTTTTTGCCCCACATGTATTCTTCACCAATACCAGCTGCTTGATTCCCTCCTCACTGCCTCATTCCTCTTGCCACAACTGGAGTCTGAGATGCGCACGATAGCCAGCCCGGCCTCTGTGGCTATGCGAATGCAACATGCTGGCCTAGATGCTGCCTTCTACTGCCATGTGCATACTTGTGGCTTGGCTGCACACTTGCACACTGCTAGCCTGACTAGCCATGGCCACTATTGTCATGTATGTTTCTTTGGGGATATCCTATAGCCACAGAAGTGCACGCCGACAGCCAAGGCCCCCACAGTTGTTTGTGGGCCCAGATTTGGCCCTGTCTTCAGTTACTGGTCTATACCACTGAGGTCACCTTCTGCTAGCCCTCCCAGCTGTGCACCTGTATACTCCTGGCTCACCCCTGTCACCAGCCATCAATGCCATGTGCATGCTAGTGGGGAGATCCTGTAGGAACAGGAGTGCATGTCAAGAGCCAGGGCCCCCATAGCTGCTTGTGAGCCCAGATCCAACTCTATCTCCTGCACCAATGGGCTCACTGAGTTAGTTTCTCTAGCTATGTACCTGCACCCTGCTGGTCCAACTCCTGTCACTGGCCTCCAGTGATGGGCACATGCCCGAGGTGAGACCTTGTAGCCACACGAACGCACACTTATAACCAGGGCCCCTACAGCTGTCAGTGTGTCTGCAGTTGGCCCTGGCTCTTGCTGCTGACCTTGGCCTTCACCACTAAGTGTGTGTCTGCAACCAGCCCCTGCCACTACACAGCATCTGCAGCTGGTCCCTATAGCTAAGTGTGTGCACATCACTGACTCTGGCCACCACTGCTGCCTACCCTGGTCCCTAATCCAGTGGACCTGGAGGTGCCACTGAAAACCCCAATAGTCCTTGCAGCCACTGCAGCTCCCCACAGGACTTGCCAAAGAGCACACAGTTGTCAATGTTGTGGGCCCCAGTGTCTTGAGCCAATGAAGCATCACATGACCTCAAACCTGGAGATGCCACACATCTCTGCACTTGGTGCTCTACTGTTAGATCCAGGGTAACAGCATGCTCCAACATGCTCCCACCTACAGGTGAACATATTTCCATACTGAAGTTAGTCCATAATGTCTGGAAGAGGTGACTGGTTCTCTAAATGTGCAGACAACTACAAGTCTACAGGAATCACGAGGAAATCAAGAAAACCCGACACTACCAAAGGAACTCAGTAAACTTCAAGTAACTGACTCCAAAGAAATGGAGATACATGAATTGCCTGACAAAAGAATTAAAAATAATTGTTCTAAAGGTGCTCAGAGAAATGCTCTTGTAGCACAGATTAAACAGTTTAATGAAATCAGGAAAACAATACAAGAACAAAATGAGAAGTTTAATAAAGAGAAAGAAAACATTAAAAAAAAAGGCCTAAACAGAAATTTTGGAGCTCAAGAATACAAGACTGAACTGAAGGTTTCAGTAGAGGGCCACCTGGGTGGCTCAGTCCGTTAAGCATCTGACTCCTGATTCTGGCTCAGGTCATGATCTCAGGATCATGAGATGGAGCCCCATGTCTGGCTCTGTGCTGGGCATGGAGCCTACTTAAGATTCTTTCTCTCCCTCTCCCTCTGCCCCTCCCACTTCCACTTGTGCATGCTCTCTCCTTCTAAAAAAATAAATAAGTAAAGATTTCAGTAGAGTTTCATCGTCAGACTAGATCAAGCATAAGAAGAAGCAGTGAGCTTGAAGACAGATCATTTAAAATTATTCAGTCAAAGAAGCAAAAAGGAAAAGAATGAAAAGAAATGAAGAAAGCCTATGGGAGATGTGAGATACCATTAAGAGAAACAATCTATACATTCTTGGAGTCCCAGAAAGAGAAGAGAGGGAGAAGGGGACAGAGAGCTTGCTTTCTTGTTAAAGAAATAATGGCTGAGAACTTCCCAAACATGGAGAGAGATTAGGACATCCCTGTTCATGAAGCTAGTAGGTGACTACATAATTTCAATCCAAAATATTCTTCAAGACACATGATAATGAAACTATCTAAAATCAAAGACAGAGAATTTTAAAAGCAGCAAGAGAACCCCAACACAGTTATCAACAGATTTCTCAGCAGAAAATTTGCAGACTAAGAAAGTGGGATGGTATCTTCAAAGTGCTGAAAGAAAAAAATATTGCCATCCAGACTATTTTACCCAGCATAGCTGTCCTTCAGAAATAAAGGCAAGATAAAGACTTTCCCAAAAACAAAAGCTGAGAAAATTCATGGCCACTACACCTACCATAAAAGAAATGCTGAAAGGAATTCTTCAGGCTGAAGTGGAAGGAGACTAATTAGGAACATAAGAATATATGAAAATGTACAGTATACTAAAAGTACTTACTAAAAGTAAGGATATAGTCAGATTCAGAAAACTATATACTCTATAAGGTACTATTAAATGCTAAAACACCAGACCCCTAAATATCCAAAAAGCTATTCCATTTTACTTCAGTGATACTAGCCTTCCATAACTCCTTTCTATTCAGGAGAGAAGTTCTTTTTTCCATAGTGAAAAGAAAAGATATTACTCAAATATTACTCAAGACCGAAAAACTACTCCTTCTTAAGCATATGTGTTTGTTATTTAGTTGGATATATCTTGTTTTCTTTAGGACATATTTTTTTTTAAGATTTTATTTATTTATTTGAGAGAGAGAGACATAATCTCTGGGGTGGGACCAAGGGTTTGGTGTTTTTAAATTTTCACTTTTTTAATTTTTAGGTGATTACCATTGACATTTTATCATGTATAAACTAAACTAATTTACATTTGCACAATATTTTAATCCTCCTCACAGAACCCAACCATCCTGGCAACCTAATACCAGATTTTCCAGCTTCCAGAAGAGGAGTTAAGATGGCAGAGTAGTAGGGGGACCCTGGGCTTTCCTTGTCCCTCCAACAGAGCTAGATCAACGTCAAGTCATTTTGAACAACTAGAAAATTGATCTGAGGATTAAGAAAGCAATCTGCACAATTGGAAGGAAAGAACATGGCAGATGCGAGGTTTGGGGATGTGAATTTGGGGAAAGAAAAGCCACGGTGCCATGGAGGAGAGGGAGACCTTTATGTGGAGAGAAGTCAGGGAGAGAGGTAGAGAATGGGAGAGAGAGAGCAGCGCATAGGGTTCATGCAAGACGCTGTGGTGTGGGGATCCCATGGGTTGCCCTGGGAGAGAATGAATGTTCTCCTTCCTGGAGTACACTTGAAAGAGGGTATATTGCCTCTCCAAGGACAAAAGACCTGTCAGGCACCATTGAGTGGCTGTTCAACAGCTGGGGACAGAGGTGCTCACAGAGTGCAGATAACCTGATTGCAGCTTTTTGCTGTGCTTCACCGTAGATTCCAGGCACCTCCGTAGCCATGGGACTGGTTTTCCTGGGGCAGAATGGTGCTGGGCACAGTGCTGTGAGGCTCTCCTCTGGGGGAAAGAGTGGGTCCATGCCTTGCTACGTCTTTTAAGATTTGGAGTTTTGAATCCCAGCTGCCAGCCAGAGATAAAACAGGAGAACTGTATTGCTGATTGTGCTGATGGCCTGGGCTCATATTCATTATTGTGCATTTTATTTCTTTAAGAAGTTAAAAAAAGCTTTTCATACATGTCATCATAGTCTGTTTTCTATATCTGCAGTTTCTTGGGTAGCCAACTCTGTTGTTTTCAACTTCTTCTGACTTTTACATGTAGTGGTTTGCATTCTTAAATGCTTGGTGATTTTTAAAAATTCATAAGCTCATTGCTTAGTTTTAACCTGGGAGTCATATGGGTCTAAATTAGTACAGTTTTCCTCCACAGAAGACTTTTTCCTGCAGCCTTTCTCCTTGGTCTTGGGTAGCACAGAGTCCCAGGCTTAGTTATTCCACCTTAACATTGCACCACATTTCAGTATCCACAAAATAGTGGTGATATTAACATGTACGCACAGGGCAACCCTAACCCATTAGCTGACAGGTGATTATTTTGGGAGGAGGAGAGGAAAGTGTTCCTTGGAGGCTTCACATACTCCTTGGAAGAAAAGCAATGCAACAAAGTATGTCCTATCCAGAATATATTCTTTCTGCCAAAGGAGTATCTCTCCTATGCCATGTTAGACATGGCATCTAACATGCCATAATGCTAGAAGCAAAAATTGCTAGCCTTCTAAAAGACAAAAAAATATATTTTATTAAGCAATATGAAATTTATTATCTAACTTAAGAATTCTATAATAATCAGTTCCAGAATGGTTCAGTAGTTCAACAATACCTTAAGGACTTCTATCTTTTGGCTTGACCATCCTCTTAATCAGGAATACATTTTCATCGTTGCTGGATGGCTGAAGAAGTTCTAAACATCCTATATTCATGCAATAAAATTGTTCCTGGTGCTCTGTTTCTACTTGTCATTATGTATTTCTATCTGGAATTATTGTCTGTTACCTTACAGAACTCTTTTTAGTATATATTTTTTGTAACATGACTGATGGTTATTAATTGTATATCTTCATTTTTTATGCAAAATATTTATTTGACCTTTATTTTTAAAAAGATATTTTTTGCTTGGTGTAAAATTTTAACTTGATGGATTTTTCTTTCTGCACTTTAACGATGTTCCATTATTCTGTGGATTTCATAGTTTCTGACAAAAAGTTATCAGCCTTAATGCTACTCTTTTGCAGGCCCCTTGAAGAATTTTCTGTTTTTGAGATGTTTGTTTCTCTTTATCTTTGATTTCCAGCATTTGACTAGGATATGACTATGTGTGGTTTCTTTTGTATTAATCCTGCTTGAGGTTCATTGAGCCTCTTGATGTCCTTGGAATATTCTCAGCAATGATGTCTTCCAATATTTCTTCTGCTCCTTTTTCTTTCTTATCTTGTTTTAGGACTCCAGTTGCACACATGTTAGAACTTTGGGGCATGCTTCTCATATATTTATGATTTCCCCCTTTATTCTTGTTTTTAACCTAAGCTTCAATTAGAATACTTTCTGTTTTTCTCTCTTTTAGCCTACTAATCCTGTCTTTTGATGTGTCCAGTCTGATGATAAACTCACCTACTGTTTTTAATGACAGATATTGTATTTTTGTCCCTTAGTTTTAAATAATTCTAAACTCCTTCAATGTCAGATTGCATTTCTAAATCATGGCCATCTATTGAGAAAATGTATTTCTTCAATATCAATAAGGTCTGATTTAGTGTTTATCATTATGATAATTAGAAAAAAAACAACTAAATAATTGTTCAACTTTAACCTTTATACAGGACTTCAAGTTTTATAAACTGCTCTTACATTCGTATATCATTTGAAACTCACCATGTGAGGTATATGGGGGGAAGTCTAATTATTATTTCCATTATAATTACAAAGAAAGTGAATTTCTAAATAGATGAGAAAAGGCTCCGTATTTTCTGACTACAGAGTCCTTGCTTTCGTTTATTACATCATGCTGCTTCAAAGCACACGTCTTGTCAATGGGAGAAGAGGGAAATAATGTCAAATTAAAAAGATAATACATTTTCTTCTAAGGATTATTATCCAAATATATAGTCAAGAGCTGGAAGAAACCCCCTCAGGAGATCACCTAATCTACATCCTCCATCCTCATAATATTACATTGTTCTAGTCAAATATTATCTCTTAAGCTGGTGACCCTATATCTGGAACTTGCAAGACGGGGAATCTTCTTTGTTGTCTTTCATTTATCTGTTTATCTAAAACCATGGGATAGGTACTAAATAGATTTTTAATTAGTATTTACTCTTGATTAATATTAGAAACGGTAAATTACTATCTGACAATGACATGGTATTTTAAATTTGGAGACACTATTTGCACTGAGTTATTAAAAAACCGGAGCTAAAGTTATTTGAAACCTGGAGGTCAAAAGAGATGATGATATAGTTGCATAGTTAATTGTTTTTCAAAATGAATGCTGAGTAGTCCACTCTAACTTTATTTTATTTAGTTTATGTGACTTAATTAAGTATCACTTTGTAGCTCTGCTTAGTTTTCTAAGTTTTATACAAGTTTTTGGTCTAAAGCAATAAAATTAGGACTCATATCATAAATCTTTTGAGAAAGAATTCATTGATTCTCTTTATAATTCAATTTAATCATCATTCACAAATGAGGAATTCTTCTTTACAATCATTCTTCTTTTAATAAGAAATTTAACCAATTAAATGTACATACTGTGCTTTACTTGCTTTATAGAGTAGGATAAAACATTAAAAAAAACCCTTACTCTATGGGCTATGCAAATTTTGTTGGTAGTAAAAAAATTAACATTGATAGTAACAATAATCTACAAGCTTTAAACTATTTTGCTGTGATGGCCCCGATTCTGGCCAGCTATCTAACAAATGGGGATTTTGGTCATCAGCAACAAGGAAAGAAAGCATGTCAGTAGCTGTGTGTGAACTCATTACCACTGCTGGAGAGTCGATCCAAAAAGAAAACCCTATCACAGAATATAACAATAACATCATTTTTGGATATAAGATACACATTTGCTGCACCATAATAGCTTCCACTGGGCATGTTTATAATTAGTAAATGGATTATCTTTATAATTCATTTGGGGCTGAGAAAATTAAGACTTTTATTTCAGCAGGATTATTTACTGTGAGATGCTTAACTCATTGTGGTTAGTGGGTATGGCTAGCTATATACATACATAAGCGAATATTACTGTTCGCTCTGTCTGGGGACATCCAGCCTACATCATGATCTTGAAGACATTGCCATAAGAACTTTTAAAATCTCACTGATTGGGATATCCGATTCAGATCTCTTCTGAAGGCAGATCATTAGGAACATGCAAAAGTTGGTAATGGGGAAGAAAAGGGAGATGTTGTCAGGCTCTTACTTTTACCATATGGATAGAGCATCCAGTGCTCATTTTTCTACTTTGCTAAACCATATCAGTTTTGATCCAGCACATGAATGGAACTATCTGTGGAGTATTTCAGCTCGGAGTATTCAATGCCAGGTTCTAGTTTTGGCAAATCTTAAGTAAAAGAGGAAATATTATTCATTCATTTCTCCCCCCTTTTCCTTCACCTTGCTTGGGGCCCTGCCAGAACCAAGGTTAGATTGCCAGACCAGGAGGTGCACTTCACACTCTGAGAGGTGCTATTCGTAAGCATATTATCCTCTTCTATGACTCCAGACCAAATCCACAGCTGAACAGTAGGATGCTGCTTGCTAATGTTGATCATTCTGGCAAAACAGACCGTCAGTTCTGCAAACCAGCCTAAGTAAGTGAATTTTGTTTGCAGCCGAAATACCTAAATTATATGATAGTCTTATGATACACAGTGGTCTCTATTGCTGTCCTTTTCTACTTTTCCCTTCATTCTCTGTGCTCCTTCCTTCTTCCTACCCAAAAATTCATTTTAGTACTGAAATGAGAACATAACTGAAAGTATTATCATCAGAAAAACAAGCTGCAGTGGGTGACTTAGACAGTTTAGATGTGTCTAGATGATGAGTCTGTTATTTGTTTTTAAATTTCCAGGAAAAGAAAATTAACTGACTCTCCATTGTTTAACATTCGCTGAATCTAAATGAAATCATGATCATTTCTACAGCAGATTTACCTTCCTAATTATGCTTGGCTAATGTTTACACTGACTGATGGAAAAGGATGGAGCCTGGGAGAATGCCAAATGGCAGAAGGAAGTCTGACCTGAGATTAAAAATGTCCAAGGGTAAATTACTGAGTGGACGATCTACAGCAAGATTAAAAAAAAAGCTAATGATCTGAGTATCATTATTCTTTCAACTCTGTGTCCACTTCCCCCTTGATTTGGAAAAAAAAAAAAATTTCTTGGCTGAAATATAAACAGTGCACTTTAACCTTGATAATATCTGAGAGGAATAAAGATTATGCCCCCAGAGTTTAGTACAAGATTATGAAATGGATAAAGGTTTGCAAATGCTACTAATATTAAAAAAATGTTGGGGAATTGCTTGGGTTTCACATTTTACAGATCTCTTCTCTTCACATTTAAGTCACTTGACCCCCATGGAGCTGAAGACTCCATGATCACAGAGGGCCTGGGTCCAATATTGACTATGGATGGGAAGAATTACAGGGACTTTGAGTCTAGTCCTCTGGGCCTCAGTGTGCTGGTATTTATCATAACTCGGCCACTACAGGGTAGAGAAAATGGGGAGGGGTCCAGTAATCTATACCTAACCTCTCACAAGGATGGGTGGGCAATGGGAGAAAGATTCAGTTGTAGCTAATTAGGTACTGAAATTTACTAGGGGAAAGGAAGGGAGATCAGACACTCTTTCTGAACACATTCTGCAAAAGTGACTCAGAGCCAATGCTTTTAAAGACTGTGATTAAAATAATATCAAAGGAGGCAGTATAAATTAAGTGATTGAAAAATCAGTGATTAGACTATGAGATATAGAAAAAAATGGTCCAATGTTGGCAGTGTTTTGTGCATTTGCTTCCATGCCAATCAGTGGCACAGGCCTTGCTCCCACACTTGCTTCCTCTAGTGGCAGAACCTGGCTATGTAAATCCAATTGGAAAAGTAGATATGTGATCCAGAGACCATGGCTGTGGACAATAGGTTGTTGAATGGGATAGGTGGAAAGAAGTGGCTAGAACATGAGGTAACTAGATTGTGTTCAGCACCTTGACTTTAACATGTCCCAAACTGAGCTCAGTTCTTCCCTCTAACTTGAACCTCCTCCATAGTCACCATACATTTATTTGTTAATTAAATACTTATGTACAGTTAATTGTTAACCAAATCTAGGCAGTCCTATTCTAGGAATGCCACTGGTCATTGCCTTACTCCAAGGTTTCATTGTCATCTGGACTATAGGAACAGCCTCCTTCTTATTTCTCTCCTGATTCCCATCAGTCTTCCAATAGGTGCTCCAGTATGGCCTTCCTGAAAATACATTTGATTATGTCATCCCCTCCCTAATGATCTACAGCCTTTCCTCCTTGTCCACAGCACTCTGTGGTGTGACAAACAAGGGACTCTGCAACTTGGCTTCCACCCACCCCTCCAGTCTTATTTCTTTCCACTTTCCTATCATCACACCCTGCACCACACCTACACTGACCTTCTGCCCTTTTCCAAACCTGCCGTGCCTTATTATCACTCTACTATTCCTTCTGTCTCTCTCCCCACCTCTCCCTATCTCACAAATAGAAGTAGGGCAATGTGGCTTTTTCCTTATGGTAAGAGATTAGATGAAAATAGCCACCTTACCATGGTAAGGTAACACATATTAATGCAGAATGAATTACTACAAGATAAATCCCAGGTTATGCTGAAACAGTGACCTGCCAAATTAGATAGAACCATTAGAACAATAGAAGAAAGAGTGAAAAGAAGTTTATCTCATTGGTTTTAGCAGTTTTCTATGTGATATTTTCAGTTTGTCAGATTTTAAAAGGCTTAACGATCCAATGTCCAAAGTACTACATATAAATTGTATGGAAAATGAGTTCTGTCAGTCAATGCTTATTAAAATAAAAAAAGTTTCATGTTGTTTGAGTAGACTAATTGAGTAGCTTCTTATATCCAAAGTGTTTATCTAAAGATAGACAACTTAGACTCAAGGACTAATAATAATAAAATTTAGATGAATAATATGGTATTAAAAGCTGTAGCCATAATACCATAATACATTTCATCAAATGTATTTACATTTTGTTTTCCATTGCTGATAAAGGATCCTAATCGTGGAACCAAAATCCATGTTCTGACAGTTTATTTTAAGGAACATATGAAGGAAAAAGGACTGAAATGCTCCAGGATGCAGTTTTCAAGGCAAAAGTTATGTCCCTGATCTCAGTAGGCTTGTAATATGCTCTCTGCAGAACCTATTGCTCCTGGTTTTTCAATTACAACTTCAAATCATATTCCTGATTAGTAACAAGCAATCAATCATAATTAATTAGTTAAAATGTTCAACCGTTAAAATCATTACCATTAATTAAAATAATTATCTCTATTTTGGCTGCACTTCATTACCATTTCTAGAAACACATTGCTTGACTGTACTGCCATTCTTACTACAGATTCTCAATGAATGCAAAGCATACAATAGATAATCTACGAACTACTTTAAAAATGATCACTTGAATGAGGTTTTGGACTTTTTTACTGTTGTTGCATCTGGGGAAAACATTTCACTACAGTGTTATGGGCCTTATGAACAAAGCTCTTTGAAATGAATATTAGCCTATCATAGGATGCTGGCAAGTGAGGATTTTGAAAGAACTTGTGCCTTTGAAGGAAATGTTTGCTTTACAGGCTAAACAATAGCCTAGATACAGGAAGAGAACTAGTGAAGCAAAGTAGATAACAGAGTTGGGGCAATACCTGGAACTCAGTTCTGAGACAAGGACTTAGAGAAAATGAAGGTAAGTTAAGAGACATGGAAGATATTGAGGGTACAATGAACAACTATAACTTTTTCTATTAGAGATCTAGAAGGATAAAATGAGAAGAATAGAAGAGAGAGTATTTGAAGAGATAATGACCGAGAGTTTTCAAGAATGGAAAAAAGACATTTGTCTCAAGCCAGGTAAATAGAAACAAATTCACATCTGAACACATCATAATAAATCTGCAGAACTTTAAGGAAAAAGAGGTAAAAGACTTAAAAGATACCAGAGAGAAAAACCAGGTTACTTTCAAACTTGGAAACAAATGACAATTAGAATTATTGGTTAATCACCAGGAACAATAGATAATGGAATTCTATCTTAAAGCACTGAGGGAAAATAACTTGAACCTAAAGTTGTATCAAATAAGAGTGATGAAGACATTTCCAGATATACACAGATGGAGCACATTTCTACTTTCAGACCCTCATTGAAAGAAATTTTCATGCAGGCACTTCAGCAACTAAGAAAATGAACCCAAATGCAAGAAGAAATCATGACCAAGGAAATCAATTGAACATACTGGTAAGCCTAAGTACATGTTGGCACTATTAACTCATTTGGGAGGGGAGGTGGTTAAAATGATGGTTAGGATACTAGACACCAATAACATGAAAGGTGTGAGCATGTGATTCTATTTGGAGAGAACTTAAAACACTTTAAGATTCTTGTCTTGTTGGAAGAAGGGTGGTATTTTTAATTTAATACTTGTTAGAAAAACATAAGATTAAGGATGCATGTTATGTAGGTTAACTTCTAAAAGTAGCATAAACTTTGTGATACTGTTGCCTCTGTGAAGAATGGATGGGATGGGGAGACTGGGTTTGAGAAAGTGTGCAATGGGGACTTCACTGTTACCAGAGACAGCTATGCTATGGACAGCAAGTCCATGGGTTTGGGTCACAGCTTCCTGGGAATGAATGCTAGCTCTGCCTCTGGTATAGGCTCGGTTGTGCCCCCCTGCAATTGATATGTTGAAGTCCTAACCCCCAGTACTGAGAATATGACTGTATTTGGAGACAGGACCTTTAAAAAGGTAATTAAATTACAATTAGGTTATTAAGGTAAGTCCTAATCCAAAATGACTGGTGTTCCTATAACAAGAGGAAATTAGGACACGGGTATGTACGCAAGGAAGACCATGTGAAGACACAGAGAGAAGGCAGGTGTCTACAAGCCAAGGAGAGAAGCCTCAGAAGAAATGCTGTAGACACCTTGATCTCAGATTTCTAGTTTCCAGAACTATGAGAAAATAAATTTCTGTGGCTTAAGGCACACAGCCTTTGGTACTTTGTTATGGCAGCCTTAGCAAACTAATACACCCTCGTAAAGCTGTATGATTTGGCACAATCTTAAAACTCTATACCTTAATTTCTTCTCTGTAAAATTGAGATAATAACAACCCTATCTCATAGGGTTTTTTTGTAAAGATTTAATCAAATTAATGTATGTAAAATACTTGGAATACTGCCTATACATGGTTAAATCTCAATAAATGTTAGTTGTTATTTCTTTTATTAAAAATATGAAATGTGACACATGATTAACATTGATTAATGATGAATGATGGGAATATGGATATTTGTTATACTTTGCATTTTTAGGCAAATTTAAAAATTATTCTGAATAAAAGTAAATCTATTCTCTATAATCTGTACCAGACAGCAAGTTGAAGAATACTACAGCTGATGTCATGGTAGAGGCTCTATTAGCATCATTATTTATTTGAGAAATATTTTAAGAGCATCTATTACCTGCCACGTGTCAAGCTGACCCTTTGAGTATTATGCAATAACCAACTGTCTTTCTTTTCTTTGTGTGTGTTTACTACCAATAAAATACTTTTCAGAATTTGTAATCCATTCTATAATTCCATGTCTGCCTATGGGCTGGCATATGGGCATTTGCCTTGCAGAGCTTTTTACAGACAGACAAACCAAATGCTTTATAGCCCTGCTTAGAGGATCTGGTCCATCTGTAGTAATTAAAAAAAGAGCTACTTGAAAAGAATGAAAAATTTTGCTAATCAGCCTATTAATTGGAATTACCAGGTCTCCAGAAAACAAAGGCAACTAGAGTAGGTAACAGTGAGACCAGATATGTCTCTGGAAGTTAGAATTAATGATATACAAACCTGGGCCCCTTTGTGGTTGAGTCTCATCCAGATACACCCAGCTATAAAAGAATAATACGAGAACTCATTAATTGGTAATTCTGTACAACTTCAAAAACAGATCTCCACCACAAGTGTGAGTTTTCTGACAACCTCCTAATGCCTCAAAGTTGTGGGGGAAAGCTTTGTCAAACCCGTGACTCCCCATGATAGCTCAAAGAAACACCCAGTAGGGTCTGGGAAAAGCTTGTCTCATTGAAAAATGTATCCATCATTAAAACACTCCACTTGGTTTTGTTGAAGTCACCCTCCAGTCCTTATTCCATGCAGCTGCGGCCTCACAGTTGATTCCAACAACATTTATTCTTTGTTTGATCATAGTCTCATGGAGCCCCAATACTATTGTAAGGTATTGGCTGCCTGTGACAAGGTGGGGGATGTTGGCACCATGCCTTCCAGTCTCCTCCTTCCCCTATGGGCTACCCACTAGGACAGAAAATCTAAGTGACTAATGTGAATTGATGCTATTAAATTATAATCATATGAAGAGATGTTAAAGATAAAATATAAGCCATAGTTTACGTGTGTTATTTTTTTTAATGTGTATCAATCTTTCTGCTCCCGTAGAGTGCCATGGTGAAAGCTGTTTAGAAACTGATGTGGAGTCCTCCTATCGGAGTCGGAAGACATGGCCCTTTCCTTCCTAGTTAAGTGTTTTTGGATGAGTCCCTTCATCCGTCCAGAGCCTCAGAGTACTCATTTGTACAGTGACAATGATGATACTCTGCACATTGGGGTGTGGATTAGATGAAATTGTGTATATAAAAGTGCATGTTAACAGTGTCTGGCATAAAGTCGGTCTTAACAAAAGCACTTTTTAGAGTTCCTAACAGAAAGTTCTATAAATTCACTTAACAAACAAATAAAGCTGTGAGTGGCTCCTCTTAGCCAGTGCTGTCATTAGAGCTGGGGATGCAGAGATGAAGGAGGTGTACTTTTCAATCTGGCGGGGAAGATAAAATCACATACAAATCCCTGATGAGTCCTACCGTAGAGTAGACAAGATGCAGCAAAGCAGAATAGTGAGTGACAATCTTTGCCTGAGGGACCAGTGAGTCTTCTCAGAGGCCTAGGGTTAGGTCTTATAGAATAAACTGATCAGATGAACAAGAGGATAAAGGATCCTTAAGACACAGCTGTGGTGCAAAAGACATGGATGGGGTGCAGCCCAGAACGTCACCTTTGAAAAACTCTTAAGTGGTTGAGGAGCATCGAGTGCCATGAGCCTCTGGTGGCATTGGGGTGGGGAACAGGCCTCTGCCTCTGGGAAAGTTAGGATCAAATGAGAAGGAGCATGTATGTGTCTGTGAATGTGTGTGTGTGCCTCCGTGCAGGCCTCTGGAGCAGTGGAACCCTCTGGCACCAGCTGCTGAACTCAGGGTCTCTTCCCTGATGGTCAGGCCTGGGGCTCCTCCCTGATGTCTCAGGCGCACTGCCCCTCTTTCTCTGCTCCTGAGGTTTGCCTGAAACCCGCCTTCTGTCTCTGGCCTGGTCATCTTTCTCCAGCCCTAGAAGCTCATCAGGCAGTACCTTCTGCTAACTTCTAGCTGCCTCCAAATGGCCACAGGAGCTGAGGGCAACTATGGGAGCCAAACCAGGCCCTTCCTGATTTTGTGCTTACCCTGTGCTTACTCCTCCTCTCAGAGTCTTAGATGGAAAACAGGGAATACCCCCTGTGTTTGGCTTTCTCCTTTTCTAACAGAGGTGGCATGGGGAGTGAATCTGGATACTCTTGAATCCCTGGGCCCTCCTCCAGGCTCCTCTTCCCATCTCTCCTTCCTTCCCCCACCCTCCTGGGCTGGAAGGAGTGGGATTTCCTTTCACTTGTTCTTCTCTCTCTGGAGGTGAGTCCTCAGTCACAGCCTCTTCTCCACCCAGCCTCATGGGGAATGGGCTGTGGGGGAGAAAATGGCTCACCAGTAAAGTCACATCAATGGGGAAATGTTTTTTAAAAAATACAATAGCCACTATAATTATGTTAGAGAATCCATGTAATTCCTGAGTGAACAAGAGCTCCTGTGGACTCAGCTCTATCACTTAGCACAACTGGCAAGAAGTGTTAGAGCTAATGTGGCTTTAAGAGTCCCACTCAAATGTCCCCTCCCCTGGCAGACTTCTTAGTCTCAGTCACAAGTGCTGTTTGGCTGACTTACCCCACAGAGGCTCTGTGGTTTCAGGCACTTCAGCATGTAGAAGACTGTTCTATCAATATGTGGAGGAAGGAGATCAATTTGCACAGGGGCCCTAAAAAGGAGGAAATCACTGGCACATCTTGCAATTTGAAAAAGCAAGAGTTGTGAGGTGCATTGGGGAAGGATCTGAAATATTTGTGACCAATAATTTAAGCTCGGATGACCCATGTATGTGTGGGTTTATATAGGCAGTCAGTACCATTAAAAAAATGGGCACATGGGGCACGTGGGTAGCTCAGTTAGTTAAGTGGCTGACTCTTGATTTCAGCTCATGTCATGATCTCCGGGTCGTGAGATCAAGCCCCATGTCCTGCTGGCTACGCAGTGATCATGGAGCCTGCTTAAGATTCTCTCTCTCCCTCTCTCTCTGCCTCTCCCCACTGCTTACGCTCACTCGCTCTCTCTAAAAAAAGAGTACATAAAGTCTATTACATGTTGTTTTTGCTATTAAAAGCAGTATGTTTATATACATGTAGAGATGTCCCTAAAGTAATTTCTATCAACCAAGAACATGGAATTTAATTGACATGGGCTTCTTTCAATCTCTATTTTTCTCTTTTTAAGAAATTGCTCATCATGTAAGTATAATGATAGGATTGCTTTTCCATTATTATGTTTTGCGTCTGAAGGGAAGAAAAAGTTTGAGAAAACTTTGCATTGCCTCTTCTATTTTTTAGTTAAAAAATTTGGGGGAGAGAGCACTTAGCTGGTATTAAGTAAGGTGAAAATCAGGCTAGAACAGTTCCAAAAACTTTCTTCATAATACAATCTTCTGCTGAAATTCTCTCTGTCTCTCTGTCTCTTCTCTTTTCTTCCTTTCCTGAAACTTTAAGAAAGTACCTCATCTATTTTTAGTCTGAAACAGTCAAAGGGCCCTAATGATGCCTTCCAGTCTTTCATGAGCAGGTGGGCTCTTGGGATTTAGGTTCATTGTGACAAATTTGAATAGTGGCTGGTTCATACTTAAATCAACTTGAGGACCATATTACTTTCTCAAGATCTGTTTATGTTTCCAATGAAAATCACATCATACAAACTTCCATAACAATCCCTAGGTATTTGGCCCTAATACTCTTCTACCCACCCCAGTGGCCCCTGTCCCTTTCCTGCAAGTCTCAGTAACTAATGGATTGTTGAATAATTGTGGTTCTTTAAAATTGTCATTATTTTCTACTCCCAAACATTTGCTGGTAGCTTTGTTCTGTTCTTCCTCAAATTGGAGGAATTTTCTTCCTAAGGGATATGACTCTTTATTTATTTATTTATTTTTATTTTTAATTTTTAAAACCCACAGCTAACATCCTTTTTTTTTTTTTTAAAGATTTTATTTATTTGAAAGAGAGAGAGAGAGCTCACACACAAGCAGGGGGAGCAGCAGGCTCCCCGCTGAGCAGGGAGCCCGATGCGGGACTCGATCCCAGGACCCTGGGATCATGACCCAAGCCAAAGGCAGATGCTTAATCCACTGAGCCACCCAGGCGCCCAGTGACATGACTCTTTAAAGAAGAGTTATGTAGCAGATTTCTTTTGGGTTCTCAAAGAGTTGTCATGCTCTTTTGGTCCTCTCTGTTGAGGATTTTAGAACATACTTTTCACTGAATGGCTTAGAGGATGTTTTGAATGACATTCCCATTACATTCCCTAGGTGTCCTTGAACCTGTGTGCTAGGATACAGGATGAACACAGATCCTTTAGTCCTCTCTGAACTGTTGGTAAGTTAGTTTCTGGCCTTTCAGAGATACATTCTTTGAAAACCTTCATCTTTGTTTTTGATTCAAGAATCTCAATCATGTGACATGACTATGAGTCTCAGAAGTGCTGTTACCATTTCTGTGGGGCATGGGACGTTCACACAGAAAGGATTCCTGGTCTGCTGACTTGATTTTCTGGAGTTTCTAACTTGTATTCACCTGGCCCTGACCAACTAGGGCTTTAGTCATCTGAATTGGGCTTGAAAATATTTCCTGATTTTAAAAAAGTAGGACCTCTTTTTTAGCTGGAATACATAAGGATTTCGAATGTGTTCTTATAGGTGAACATTTAGCCTCTAGGGAGATTCAAGAATAGGCAAGTAGGTTCCAGGAGGATAAGAAGAGTGTCTGTGTTGTTAACATATGATATCCTAAACACATAGGAGGCATTAATTAAATATTAGTATGGATGGCATTAAACAGTCACAGTTCATTCAAAGAAAATATACTGCAATTCTCAGTAAGCTGTGCATTCCTACTGGTTTCTCTGTCAGTGGTCAGAGAAATGGAGAGTCGCCAATGGATATACCTTCTTATTTTCTGGTCTTTGTTAAGCCAAGTGCAATATTTATGTTGAAGGAATAAGTATTAAAATCGTCTTCCTCAGGCACTCATTTAAAGGGAGGAAGGAAAAGTTCCTAAGAGAGTGTCCTCATTTACAAACCATGGTGCTAAATGGCATGAGGTCCAGAGACAGTGTTTTCATGGGCTGGTAGAGAAGTGCACTGCATGCTGTTGCTAGGCAACAGCCCATGCCAGCTTCTCTTGAATGAAGGCCAAGAGAATCAACAGAAACCAATGGGCTTATGAGGAGAAGGGTTTTCACCCAGAATGCTAACTTCTGTGTTCTTTTTGCCATTATAGATAGTATAAGTCTTTACCAATATTTGGTGGGGAGGGGCTCCATATGTGGCAACAATTTAGCAAATCGTTTCCAAAGCCACTTCATGAAGTTTTGCTTATGGCCAAGTATTAATTATACAATTTGTGTATAAAATGTAAATTCAGAAAGAAAGAACACATTTCTCTACATGATGTTCCATTTACACCAATATGTAGCCACCCACCTATTTTTTCCTATTTGAATATTCCATTCCATTCCTTTCTCACTTTGGCTACATGTTTCATGCAGAGTAGATCTGCTCTAGACAGCATGTTCAAACTATACGTTTGTAACTAGAAAATTCTTTCTTTCAGCAGGTGTTCCGGGTGCTGTGGTTTGCGGAGGGTAACTTAACAAATCCATTACTTTTGTTGCCTGGAAGCATTCTAGTGGAAGAAGTTGTGGCTAGTACTATGCTGTAAATTGCACCCAAAAGTTAGAATCACAGAATAACAAGTCTCTTGCCTTAGATCCTATTTTATCCAAAGTTCTGGAATGAATCAGGTATTGATTCACTTGAGCTGTATTGCATACCTATTATGAGCCAGACATTGTACTTTCACTTATGCAGATTGTGTAAATTGTGTGTGCATAATCAAGCCACACTAGCATACACATTGTATAAATCCTAGTTAAACTATTCCCAAGGTTTATTTTCCACCTTGCTTTGTCTTGCAGCCAAGCTTGCGTAATTTCTTTTTATTCTGAAATTCATTGAATAGGATTGATACTGGGGGTTTCCTTGCCATCGGTCATAAAGTCATGGACTTCTCGAGCTGCTTCCAAGGCTGCAGTTGTAATGGGGGAAAGGAATGCCCATTCGCAAGTCCTCCCCAACTCTTAGCGAGAAACTCTCTGTTTTGATCCTTTCTACAAACTGGGTTTTTAAAAAATAAGATTTCATTTGAAAAAGAAGGTCTGTAAACTTTGGTATAAAACTTGGTAACTCAAGAAAAATAATCTACTATTTATTAGATTGGCATGGACCACTAGGGTGGCACATACACCTGCGTGGACCACTTCCAGTTGCACCTGGGATGTGTATTTAAAAAAGCTGAACCTGGGATGCCTGGGTGGCTCAGGCGGTTAAGCATCTGCCTTTGGCTCAGGTCATGATGCCAGGGTTATGAGCATTGGGCTCCTTGCTCAGCGGGGAGCCTGCTTCTCCCTGCCTGCTGCACCCCTTGCTTGTGCTTTCTCTCTCCCTCTCACCCTTGCTCTCTCTCTCTGACAAATAAATAAATAAATAAAATCTTTAAAAAAAGCTGAATCTGAGGTATCCCCTTGCTCCCTAAACCTACTGAAACAGATTCCCTGAGTGTTGGGCCTGTGAAAATATGTTTTAAACAGGAATTCTTATGTACACTAAATTTAATAATTTTTATATGAAATTTATTTTATATACAAAGGAGTATATGTAACATACCTGCGTCAAGGACTACTAACCTCTTTGCCCACTACCCAGCTTAAGAGATAGAAAATTACTAGTTTCTTTGAGACTTATCATTTGTCTTTCCAAAATCTCATCCTTTCTTTCCTCATTCCCTAAGTAACCATTATAATGAATCTTCTGTGAATCATTCTCTTTTCTTTAGAGTTTTACTCTGTATGATTAAGCAATGCATTGCTTGATTTTGCCAGGGTTTGGCAAAATGGAATTATGCTTTTTGTATTATTTTGTTACCTGCCCCCTTTTGGAGTACGTTTATGAGATTCATCCATGTTGATATGTACACCTGTGGTTTATTCATTTATGTATATTGTAATCCAGGTATGAATATTCCAAAATTACCCAGTTTCCTGTTTGTGGACTTCAGTAGTTTCAGTTTTTCCTCTCACAAACAATGCTGCCATAAATATTTCTGTAACATATCTCATAGTTGTGAAAAAGTTATGGGTATATAAGGCTATATTCCAGGGTATATACCTACATGTAGATTACTGGGTTACATGTGCGAATTCAAATTTACTAGGTGATACCAATTTTTCTGCAATATGGTTGTATCAGGTATCAAAATATAAGAAATTCTGTTGATTTCATTGATCTTAATTAGATTATTATTACACACACTTGCAAGAAAACATGGGAGATTGTGGGTGGCACAATTCTGTTTCCATTTATCTGGTTAAAGCGTTCTCAAAGAGTCCCGTTCTTGCCTTGCTTATACATGGTTAAAGCGAAGGGTAAAGTTTTAAAGATCTGTATGTGGAAACTTCAGCTTGAGACCTTTACCATCTCACCTTCCACTTATTAGTACTGTCTTCAGCTTCTCTGTTCTTTGGTGAAAATTCCTTTCTGCCAAAAACTAGAAAGTAGTAAAGGTTGCTCATGGTTTTGTGTCAGTGAGCTGGGTTTCTAAGGTCTAAATCCCTGAAAATACTGTAAATCCTTATGGTGGCCATCTACATGCTCTAAACTAAATAGTGTATCCTTTGATAATTGAGAATTAGTAGGCTTTTAATTATTTTTATTTTATTTATTTATAGGAGGGTGTGGTAGACATGCCACAAGTGTTTTTCTTTTCTCCTTTTTTTTTTTGCCCAATTTTAGACCAAGATGCTCAGAAATATTACTGGTCTCTACCCTTCACAATATCCCCTATGTAGTAAAGGGAAGGACAGTGGACAAATCCTGCCCTTTCTCTTTACAGGGTGCTTGCCTGGGTGGGAAGTATCGTAGATGTGGGACTAGGGCTCTCTCACTTAAGCTCTTTGGGAAGTCCGAACCAGAACTGCTCACTTGAGGAGTCCAATGAAATGTTTAGAGTGCTAGAGCACAAGGCCAGAAGGTGTTCTGAATTGTCACCAAGATAATCGGTTAGGCACATAAAAGGAGCAGGATGCAATTTCAGGGGAATACACAAAAACTTTAAGTTATTTTGGTGATGTTTTATTTCTTAAGAATAACTTATGATTCTTCTGTAATGCATAATAAATACATATATTTTTAAAAAGTATGCTATCCTGGAAATGGGTTTATGAAAAGATAAATAGGAGGAGTTAGATTACCACTAATCTGTGTGTATTTTTTTAGCCTTATTTGAGTGGATTTGCCTGGATGAGGTGCATGGTACTTGGGTGGACAGGCAGTTTCCAGGTCTAGGAGATACAATGGACAGATAAGATCTTATATTGTTATGCATATGAATTCTAGCAATATATACCAAATAACATACTAGATGGAAAAAACTCTATTTATACCAAGCAGGGAAAAGACTACAATTTATGAAGCTCTAAATGAGTCATCAAGGTTTCTCTTTATGGAGGAAGATAATATTAACAGCTGTTCTATTGGATTCCATTTGCTTAGTTCAATAGGATTATTCTAATGGTTTGTTTATTTAATGTTTTACATCATGTAAATATTTTGGTCTGATTGTAATATGCATTTGTTTTTTCACATTTCAGTTTTATACTTTTGCAATGAGGTGTTTTTGCATGTGCTTTTTCAATCCAAGGAAATTATTGAAGCAGAGTGAAGTTGTATTGAAGAACAAAGTGTTGATAGAATGATTATCAAGGAGGGTAAAAATTTTAGTGAATTTTTCTTGTTATATTAGCAACAAATCCCCACTGCTTCTTTAATTTTCATGACCACATGATATTCTCTTCCATGCCATCTTCTCATTTTGCTTACTGCTCCTTCTCCGTTTCTTTAACTGGGTTCTCTGGTTGGTCAGGATAGACTATACTAGACAGACTAGATTATGCTCTAGTAACAAGAATTACAATGGCTTAGCAAGACAAACATTTATTTCTGGCTCATGCTCTATGTCCCACATGGGTTGGCAAGAGATTCTGCTCTAGTCACTTGGGGCCCTAGGCTTAGAGACACTCCCCTCATCTTGTAGCTGTACCATTAGAACACATGGTCACCTCAGTTGCCACAGCAGGAAAAGGAATCTGAAAAATCATGTGTGCTTGCCTTCTTGAAGTGACACATGCTGTGTCACTTATATTCTCCGTTGGCCAGAATGAGTCACCTGGAGTCACTTGAGTCACCTGCAAGGTTGCTGAGAAGTGCTTGGAGTAGGGGAAGCACCAGATACCATTGGACACTTGCAATGTCTACTTCTCTTTCTCCACCTGCCCTCTAAATGAATGGAATAGACTATCATGGGCCATTTTTCTTTACCTCTCTAGTCTCTTAATAGTTCCTATTCATCCTAGTATTTCCTACAACATTTAGGACAGTGCCTTCTATGTCTTAGATGCTTAATAGTCATAGAATTCACCTGAACTGTAGTCCCTGTGTAATACTGGTGCCTCTGATTATGGAAAGTAAGACTGACATCTTAGACATCACAAACACAGTGAATTCTACTGTTGAATGTTATATGGAGAGAATATGTGGCAAAAGGGTAGATAGAAGGAGAGGAACTTATTCGTGAGGGTAACTATTCTGCTTCTTTGTTCAGGAAAAAAATATATAAAGGAAAAAAGAGAAACAAAGAGAGAAAAAGACAGTCAGAAGTGTGGAAAGCCATAATCTAGATATAAAAATATCAGGATTCAAGTCCTAAGTGTATCACTAGTAACTGTATAGCCTTGAGAAAATAGCTTCAAGTCTTGGAATTTCATGTTGTCCATGGGCCAACATAAGATATTGATCTAGATGATCACTGAGTTTCCCTACATCTATACTTCCCTTGTGATTGTTTATTGATCTTTGTGAGCCTTGGTCAGGACTTCAGATTCTAGGTCTTTCTCTTCTTTTTGCCAGATTTCCTTATTTATACAGGGGGATTAACCTGTATGGAAGTGGAGGGATGGCTGAGTGTATAGGGCTGACCTGCTTGATGATAGCTTGCAGGTGGTCTGCCTCACCTGTCCTCAAACCTGGCAGGTCACTGAGTACATGACTTCATGTATGTGGACACATTTGTTATTTTTACATTCAACTGTGGAAGCTTTTAGTGTTCTAGTCGAAGATTCCCAAATACTAGAACATCATTCAAGATGAACAGGTGGTTGATAGCCATCATGTCCTCTGTTTTCCTAAGTCATATAGAAGTGACTGAAAAGACATTTAAAAAAAAATGAATAAAAATAAAGCCATAACAGTATTGAAAACCAAGGAAAGGAAACTCATGGTAGACCAGAATATTTGAGGAAATACTGTAAGATGAAAAATGGATGGGGTTATATTGAAAAACAATAGGGAAAAATCTGTTTATGGGAGGTAAGAGCCATAGTCAACAAGAACGTTCCAGGGAAGAGTGAAACTCAGATGTAAGACCAGAAATGGAGTGTGAAGCATGGGACAGTCCTCAGGGGACTTCATAAAAGAATTCACTTCTCAAACAGCTGAGCCTATAGGATTACCCTTCTAAGTTTGTGACACTTACTGAGCATTTGGAGTGGTGGCTTTAGTCCCAGACTAACATACCATAAATACACTGGATAATCTGTCTGGGAATATCTAGAAGTGAGTAATGGGGCTTGAGAAAGAACTAGAGCAAATTTGAGGCAAATCCAGGACAGTCATACCAGACACTGTAAAAATTTAAAAGAAAGGGCAGCTCTGCCTAAAAATGAAATACAGTAAGGTTCTCTATCCTTGAGTAAAGTTCTTCTTTGGGAGGCTGTGGGGACCCCTCAGGGAAGCCTTTCTGGGACATGGTCAGCCACTTATGCTCCTGCAGCTTGCCTTTCCATTCAGGGAAAGGGCCTGCTGGGAAAACCAACCTACGCATTTGTTGTGGTCTTTCTGAGGAGTCTACCTAGATCTTGACACCGTAAATATGAATTGACAACTGAAGATCACTGTGTTTTTAATTAAAAATACTGTTGTCAAAGAGGGTCATGATGAATAAATAGAAAAATCATGACCTAGGTGTAAAGGAAAACACTCCTGTGTTTCTTCTCTATTCTCAACTACTATACTCATCCTCAGAACTCTCACAACACCAGTGACACCAGATGTGTGGGTTTTTCACACATCAAGCAATTCTGTGACACTGGCTGTGTGTCCTACCATTTATTTTTACACTGTCTACCTGGAGATAGCATTAGATCCCACAGGATAAGGGCCCTCCCACAAGACTGCCATCTCCTCCAGAAACCCTCCTTGGGTTTGATCAGTTTGCACAGAACTTCAGAAAACAATTTGCTTACTAGATTATAGGTTTATTATAAAAGATATTAAAGGATATTAATGAACAACCAGATGATGAGATACATAAGCCAAGGTCTGTCAGGGTCTGAAGCACAGAAGCTTTTGCCCCTGTGGAATTTGGGGTGCACCATCCTTCTAGAATGTGATTTGTTCTTGTTCATTATTAGTTCTTTGAATTCTGTCCTTCTGGGTTTTTATGCACACTTCATTATATAGGCATGATTGATTCATTGGTCATTGGTGACTGATTCAACTTCCAGCTCTTCTCCCCTCCCCAGAGGTATGTAAGGGAGGAGAGGTGATGTGGGGTTGCAAGTTCCAATCCTCTAACCTTGATTGGTTCCCCTGGCAACTGGCCCCCACCCATGGGGGTTTTCCAAAAGTCATCTCATTAACATAAACTCAGGTGTGGTTGAAAGCAGCTTGTTATGAATAACAAAAGTCACTCTTATCACTTAGGAAATTCCAATGATTTTAAGAACTCTGCTGGCAACAGGGCTGGAGACTAAATATATTTCTTATTAAAAAAAAGAGACAATAAACCCCAAATGGAATCACTTGTGCTAAGCCCATGTCACCAAACAGAGCGTAATACCCAAGGTAATTGCAATTTTAGCCTCTCCAAGAAATGTAATCTTAACCAGTTAGTCAGCATTAGTGAGGAAATCCTCCTGATAGATCCCTGTCATCCCCCAGAAGAAGGTGACCTTGCCTGAAGCAATTCACTCTTTGATAATAAGATCCTTTTTCTGCCCCCCTTAGGCCCATGAGAGTATCCCATTTGGTATAGCTCTGGGATGCTGCCCGATTTTCATGAACTGTTGAATAAAGCCAATTAGATCTTTAAATTTACTCACTTGAATTTTATTTTTTAACATTATAAATCACAGTAACACACCAGGAAAAAGGTATAATTTGAGGCAGAGAAACAATGTTTAATTTGAGGATTCTTAGAGATTTGAGAAGATGCTCACACATAAAGGAGAATAATCTATTATAAATTAAGGTCAGGATAAATACTGAGCTGATAATCTATAGGACCAAATCAAGGAGATCTCCTGAGATGTAGACCCAAAAGGACAACGTTACAAAAAATATAAGAAAAATGGTTTGGAACATAAAGGATAGTCCCAGGAAGCCTAGCATCCCTCCCACTAATTGCGGTTCCAAAGCAAAACAGAGATAATGGGAGGGCAGGGGTAATAATGGTAATAATAATAATAGATATCTTAAAAGTAAACATTTCAACTGAACTGAAGAAAAACATAAGTCTGCTGATTAAAAGTGACATTGAGTTCTGAGCAGGATAAATGAAATTACATATATCCACACGTACATATTCTACCATTGAATATAATCTGTGAAATTTGAGAACACAAGGGTACAGAAAACATCCTGAATGCTTCCAGAGAGGAAAGGGAAGAAAAAAAGAAAACCAAAACCAACCAACCAAAAATCAGAACAGCAACTCCAGTTTCCCTGAAAAATGCGTGAGAATCAACAAAGCACCGAGAGTGTACTTATAACTACAGAAATGAATGTTAGAAACCTTGACAATGCAAAACTAAGTCTATAAGGGAAGCAGAAGTCATGTCATTATCAAATTCCTCATCTAATATTGATAACTTTAGAAATAGAATCTGCATCTGTTCAGTGAAGAAGAAAGTGATTATCTCTGAGATGTGGAACCTGTGGGGTGGGAGAAAGGGACACTTTTACTTATTTTTAGAGTTCTGTAAGACTTGATTTTTCTTAAAACCATCTGCAGATATTAGTGATGAAAAAAGAGTCACAGGCAGGCATAGGAGTTCAGCTGTTCTGCTCACAGGGTCCTGTTTTGTGGCCATTTCCCCCAATCAGACCCTCTTCCAGACCTGCATGATGAATTTGGCTGCCACATCCTCCAGGATAAGGAGCTCTGGGTGCCATGAAGGCAGCCAGAAGGGTGGTGAGGGAGGAGGGGAGGACGGGACCTAACTTGGATTTGCTAGTTTACCAGTGCAGTTTGACTAGTATCTTGGCCCTGCCTGCTTCAGGCTTTTTTCATCTGTAAAATGGGGAGGTTGCATTAAATTAGTGAATTTCAGACTGTTTGCAGAGCTCTGGAACTGATGATGAAGTACTTGTGGGGGCAGCTCCTGAGAATGAGGGGGTTTGGGGGGAAGGCTCAGATTCTTCACTCCCAATTTCACCAAAGCAGTTGTGCTTTGACCTGCTTTAAGCGGTGATTTCCATATAAGATGCCATTTGAGTGAAGGGCACCGTGTTAAAATGGTGTGAACTCCATAGGACTAGATGTTGCCCAGGGCGCTTTTCAGCACTAAGATCCTATGATTCTGGAAAAGAGTAGTGCACGAAAAGAGACATTGACTATCAATGAATAGCCTTTTTTTTTTTTTTCATTTTCTTTGAAAACAAATTCTAGCAACAATGGATCGAAGATTCTTTTGATACACATGCACAATTTTAGACTTAGGAAGAAAATGTAGGGTTAAATACAGTCTCAGATTTTCAGCCTAAGTCATTTTGTAAGAACCACTTTTCCTATCTGCAAAGTTTTTGTTTATCAGGCTTCCTGATATGCATACTACTGTACTCACTGGCAAATTTATGTTTTTTTCCCCACATTTGAGGAAAAGATATGTAATAGTTTAATTAAATCTCCCCCTACTTTATCATAGAGCTTCTTAACCATACATTTTCCCTTTCTCTGCTGTCTGTGAGGTGATAGAAATGACAGAAAGGAGAGATACTGCTTGGGCTGTGCCAATGCCTGGCTATAAATTAATCTTAAATTAATCTGGAAAACATTAAATTAAACTAATATTTAATGAAGTTTAACTTTTGGGAAGTAAATTGTGATTTGCGCCATTATTTCAATGCAGGTTGCTGTGCTGGTGTAAGGCCTGAGCAACTAGATGCCACATGGCGGCTTAAGTGTATCAGAAAGGCTACAGGTTAGGATTTCTGTTGGGTACTTCCCTCGTTTTCAAGTTATAGAAGTCTTCCCCTCCCCCCCCCGTGACACTTTTTTTTTAAAGATTTTATTTATTTATTTGAGAGAGAACAAGCAGGGGGAGCGGCAGGCAGAGGGAGAGGGAGAAGCAGGCCCCCTGCTGAGCAGGGAGCCCGATGCGGGGCTCGATCCCAGGACCCTGGGATCGTGACCTGAGCCAAAGGCAGATGCTTAACCTTAAGACTGAGCCACCCAGCGCCCCTACCCCCGGGACACTTATTAATTAATCTTTGCCTTGCTCTCTTGCAGATCACTTCTCTAACTAAATTTCATTCTTTCAGTCATTCATTGATCAAGTATTTGCTCAGTGCCTGCCCTGTGCTAGCTGCTGGGAAGCCTGTGATAAACACTGCGGGTGGAGAGCTGCCCTGCAGAGTTTACAGCCCAGTGGAGAGTCAGGCTGGAAAACACTCCCTTGTCTAGGGTGCTAGGAATACACAGAGATGGGGGCCCCACCTGGATCTGGGAGTTCATGTCCATAACCATGAGATGCCCGTCTGCCTGCCTTGGAGGGGTCCACAGATGCACAGACCACATTGGCCTGCCATAATTACTTGGTATTTATATTGGTCAAGATCAAAAGGGAGATGTATATTATCTAGTTCTCACTTCAGAAAGAAGGTAGCTGTTACAGTCACCCTTGCTAAAGCAGGAGGGACCCCCCACCCACCTGAAATTTGTTTGGGACGTTGAGACTGATGGCACCACATACACTCCCTAAGGGTCTGAAAAGATTTGTTACTTATATCACCAAGGTCTCAGTGGAGAGCAGGGTCCTTCTTTCAAACAGATTGGAATAGCTGGAGAGAGTGAGGGCAGGAGCCTGGCCTGTGTTTTTATTGTTAGGAGTTGGGCCTGGGGGAAGGTTTTGGAATCCTTGTGTGCTGTGCATCTCCCACAGGCACCAAAGAAGGGGCTTTGTTATCAGCTTGTTCATTTGTGGACAAAAGGGGAAGAGGGAAATGGGAGAGGCTTAAAAGCTGTCAGCCATCAAAGATCAAAACTGGAGTCAGACTTCTCATTACAGGTACCAGTCCACTTCCCCAGCTGAAACAAAGTTTTTCTTTCCCATGAATTCTGAAGCAAATCACTTATGGGAGAATACCATAGCCCCCACTTATAAACCTCAGGGCATATGGTCCAAGACCCTCAGTGGATGCCTGAAACTGCAGAAAGCACCAAACTCTACATATTCTACTGTTTTTTCCCTATGCATTCATACCTGTGATGAAGTTTAATTTATAAATTAGGCAGAGTAAGAGATCAACCGCAATAACTAATAATAAAACAGAACAATGATAATAACAATCTACTGTAATAAAAGTTATTTGAATGTGGTCTCCTCTCTCAAAATATCTTACCGCGCTGGACTCAACCTTCTTCCTGTGATGACCTGAGATGATGAAATGCCTATGGGATGAGATGATGTGAGGGGAATGCTGTCGGCATCGTGACATAGCGTGAGGCTGCTGTGAGTTTCTGGTATGTCAGAACAAGGACCATCTGCTTCCAGACCTGGCTGCCCGCTGGAGACTGAAACGGTGGGAAGCAAAACCGTGGATAAGGAGGGGCTACTGTATTGGCAGAGCAGCCACATGGGACAGTGGACCATGTCCTTCCCCCCGATATGATTTCAATCATAGATACCGGGATGGATTTCCCTTATTGTAAAACTGCAGCTCAGGGAAAGCAAGTCTGTGAAGGACTTAGTTATAGTTCACAGAGGTTGAAGGATAAAGCAAGGGGAGGTGAGCAGCTGTGTAACCTGATTTCTTGTTTGCTTGTTTGTATAACTTTTAACAGCAGGATTTTTAATAGGAACTGGGTAGCAGACAACTTAAAAGTGACTCACTGACAGTGCTTGGAGTATTTTGTTGTTGAGTGAGGGTAAATTCTTCCGTTATTAATCACAAAGCATTAGTAATGTTTATAATAACATGCTGTGAAGATTGACTAGACGACTTGGTCTTTTTTTTTTTTTTTTTTTTTTTTTTTTTT